>NC_142348.1:41040000-41340000 GCF_054954075.1 Amborella trichopoda
TGACTCACCCTTAATCACATTCCCCTTCACGCGTGGACACCTGAGATTTTTTGGAGGATTGGGGAAGCTTGTGGTTCCTTGTTCTCCATTCACCGAATCTCCATGGAAACCTTACTGCTGGGATCCATTCGACTTCTCTTGGAAGTCCTAGATACGAGTCTCATCCCTCAATGGGTCTGGCTTGAAGTCGATAATCTGTACTACCGCATCTCTATTTCGTGGTCTTCAGCCTCCCTGCCCTCCCCAAAATTCTTTCAACATGCCGACCCTTTTTCCTCATCGGTTTCCAAACTGAAAAACCATGATCAGGCTTGGACCGTGGTGTCCAGGAAGAAACGACACCGGCAGCACCCCCGTAGACGACCCCCCGACCCGGCCCAAATCAAACCAGTCGGCCCTCAACTCTCTAGCAATAATCCTTCCTTCTGGCGTCCTCGAGTTCCTCGCTCCTCTTCTTTTCTAACCCTGGGTCCGTCGTGTGACTCGAGCCCCGATGATATCATTCGGACAGGGTCACCCTCAGCTACTACCTCACCTCTGTCCCGTCGACCCGGTAAAGAAGTCCTTGAGGACACCTCTCCACCTCCTCTACCTTCGGGCCTTGCTAACAAACCCGGGCCATCGCACTTCTTACCCTCGCTCCCCTCTCCCACCGACCTATGTCCCATCCCTCTCTCATCATTACCTCCCTGCCGCCCCTCGACTTCCCCGTCCACGTGTCACCTCGAGCCCCTTGTCGTACCCCACCCTTCATTCGACAAGCCCGATGGCCCTTGTCCCGTGTTGCTGTCGCCTCCTCCTTCATTCAGGCATGTTTCCCCTTCGTCGCCGTCGCCATCCTCTTCTCCTCTGCAGCAGGGACAACTGTCTCTGACGATGCCAGCGGCAACTATACCAGCGTCGCCTAGCCCTACCTTTGCACCTCCTTCTTTGGCTCTCACTGCTCCTGCTCTGGCCCTCTTGGTTCCCCATCAGCTGTCCCCTTCCCTCCTCTGGAGCCTCAGAGCATCCCTCTTTTCCCCCCCCGGTTGCACCCTCCTTCCATGAGGGTGGCTCCCCCCTCCCTCTCCCCCTTTCCCCCCGTTTCTTTAACACCTTGCCTCACCTTGTTACCCCCTTTGTTACTCCTTCCTGTTCCTCGCTTTCCTCTTCCCCCCGTCCTCCTGTACCCCTATCCCCCACCCACAGGCTGACCCCTCCCCTATGTTCCACACCTCTTTACTGAAGGCCCCTCTTCTTTCCCCACCCTCCCCTTTTTCTCTCACCTTCTTCCCTCTCAACCAAGGTGATTTCTACATGTCTTCAGAAGGTTCTCACATAGGGACCTTATCCCACTGGGAATTGTTACAGCACACTCTTTGGACCACTCTCCCCCTGACCTAGCCTATGTGTCAACCCTGCTAGCTCCTCATCTATCCTTCACCCCTCACCTCGTTCATATCCACAAAGTAAATACCATCCATGTTTCTTGGCCCTCCCCCTCTGCTTTGTTGTTTTCAGGCTACTCTGCCATCCAAACGCACCACTACCTTACCTTTCTTACCTATGTCCCTTCCGACTCTCTCTCTTACCTTCCCCAGGCTCTCTTACCCCTTCAGTTAACCCCCTCACCCCCTCTCCCCTGGCCAGTCAAGTCAACTCCCACTTTGTCCCTCAGTCGATTGGCCGTCAACCAGACCCTTCTCTACCTTCTCCCCCCCACTTACTACGCACTCTCTCCCTATTTCCTACCTCCCTCTCCCTGACGACTTGCTAGCTCTTCCCCCTGACCTCTACCTCTCTAGCCCCTCTTCCCCCGTGGCAGTAGCTGAGATGGAGCCTCCAGTCTATGCAACGTCCTCCGTCTCTCCCTCCCAGGCTCTCATAGAAGCCAAGGAGGTCGACAGGGATGTCCAATACGGAGTGGTTGACTCAACTTTGGCAGCTTCAGATCCATGGTTCGCCGATAAAACTTCGACCCCCATCTCACCCTCTCAGGTATCCGCAGAAGCCGAGGAGGTCGACAGGGATGGGCAAAATTGCATCGACAGAAGGATGAGAGGAATGTATAGAATAATGGGTTTCGAGTATGATGGATTGGAAGGACCAACACACAGGTTTATCATAGCAAACCCAAATAGTAGATTACAAGTGAGATTCAGAGGCCAACGAGAACTCTGTAATCTATTCTCCTCTTTGCCTTTTGAAGGAGAGCCCCTTGCTAGCTCTCCCGCCCCCCTCTCCATGGTTCGGCCAAGGAGGTCTCCTAGATTGGCTCCCGTCCCCTCTTTACCATCACTTAAGAAATGAAGTTCCTCGTTTGGAACATAAGAGGCTTAAGACAGTCCTCCAAGAAGAGTATTGTTAAGGACCTCACTTCTAAACTCTGCCCTTCTATTCTCGCCCTCCTTGAAACCAAACTCCCTGAACCTAACCTTCAACTTATCCGCCAAGTTTGGGGGAGAAGACCCTAGTTAGTGGGTGTCCCTACTAGGTATCGGTGCATCAGGAGGGATTTGGATGGTCTGGGATCCCTCTGAAGTCACCCTACACTCATACTTCATAGGGCTTTTCTTTGTGACAGTACTCCTCTCTTGTATCTCGGACGGGACCCCTTTGAAATTTACGGCAGTCTATGGCCCAACAACTTCTTCCCTTAGGAGCAGGCTTTGGTCTGAACTGGGACATGTAGCTTCCCTCTCACACCCCATTTGGTGCTTGGGAGGGGACTTCAATGTCACCCGTTGGTCCCATGAGCAAAATTTCTCAAATTCTATTTCTTCGGAAATGAGGGATTTCTCAAACTTCATCAGCCGGATTGAGCTTTTAGATATTCCCCTTCAAGGCAGTTGGTTTACTTGGTCCAACCACGCTTCCAACCCTACTCTCTCAAAATTAGATAGGTTCCTCTTGTCCTTGGAGTGGGAGGACGTTTTTCCAAGATCCTCATCTTTAGTCCTTCCAAAACCCACCTCGGATCATTGTCCCATTTTGCATGACACAGCTGCCATTCGGAGAGGTCCCAGGCCCCTTCAGATATGAACTCCATTGGTTCCTTGAAAAGGAGTTTCCTACCCTCTTTCATACCTGGTGGAACTCCCCTGCTAATCAGGTCTCGGGCAGAGCAGGGTATATCCTTCAGACCAAACTTCAAATCCTTAGAACCTCGATCAAAACTTGGAGTCGATCCATCCCTGGCAATTTTTCCCAACTCAAGTCCTCCCTGTTGAATACCATCCAAGAGATTGATCGGCTCAAGGAAATTAGGCCACTGGAACTCTTTGAGTTAGTCCTCCAATCTAAGTCTAAACTTGAGTACCATTTAACTCTAAAAAAAGAAGAGATCTACTGGTTCCAGAGATCTAGAATTACATGGTTGAAAGCAGGTGATCAGAATGCTGCCTTTTTTCATCGCATTGCAAATTGTCGCTGGAGAGACAATTTGATTTCGATGATTAAGGTTAACAACAAGCACCTCACTCAACCTGCTGAGATAGAGCAGGCAATTTTAGAGTTCTTCCAGACTCTATACTCTGCCCCCTTGCCCTAAGACCGAGAATGTCTTCCCTTGACCTCCTTACCCTTACAGACGAAAAGCCTGTCTGGCTCAAGCCACAGTTCACAGAGGAAGAAATTTTATTGGCTTTGAATGCTTTAGCCAAAGACAAGGCACCAGGTCTTGACGGATTCCCGATTGCTCCCTTCAAGGAGTACTGGGACACCTTTCGTCCTGAATTCATAAAATTTTTCGAGGAATTCTTCCACAGGGGTACTCTGCACAAAGTCATTAACGCAACTTTCATAGCTCTGGTTCCCAAGAAAGAAGGTGACGAGCAAATCAAAGATTTCCCCCCCATTAGTCTCCTGACTTCCTCGTACAAGATCTTGGCTAAAGTCCTAGCCTCCAGACTCCAACACGTCCTTCCCTCAGTTATTTCTTCAGCACAATCTTCCTTTCTCAAACACAAACAAATTCTTGATGGTGCCCTAGTAGCTAATGAGTGTATCCACTCGAGGCACCTGGCTAAGAAACCTTGCCTTATTTTCAAAATTGATTGGGAAAAGGCATATGACCATGTGGACTGGTCAATTCTTGAAGAGTCGATGGCTAGAATGGGTTTCCATAATAAATGGAGAATGTGGATGAGAGGTTGCTACTCACATCCACATTTCTCTTCTTCCCTTCTTCTAGGGGTCTCTGCCAAGGGGACCCCCTTTCCCCCTTCCTCTTTGCTATCTCGGCAGAGGTCTTCAGTCGCTCAATCTCCCGGCTCTATGAGTCTGGTTTGCTATCGGGCTTCAGGAATAGTTCACATGGACCAATGGTGTCTCATCATCTGCAGTATGCAGATGACACCCTGGTGTTTATTGATGCCTCCTGCAATGAAGTGGAAACCCTCAAACTCTTCCTTAGGTGCTTCCAAATAGCAACTGAGTTAAGTTAATTTCGATAAATAAAAAATGATGGGTGTAACCCATACATCAGTAGAGGTCAGATCCTTCATTCCGAGGTGGGAATGTAAAGTGGAAGACTTGCCAACTTCTTATCTAGGCCTAACTTTGGGACTTGGTAAATAAACCCAAGAAAAGGCAATGGTCCCATGTCGTAGACAAGGTAGACATGCGTTTGGTAGGGTGGAAAGGTAAATTTCTCTCTATGGCAGGTAGAAAGACTTTGATCAATGCTACCATTGCCAACTCCTCGATTTACCTCATGTCTCTATTTCACATGCCAGCTTAGGTTGCCAATCGACTTGACTAGATCATGCATAATTTCCTATGGTCGGGCTAGGCGGATAAGACAAAGTTCCATCTTGTAGCATGGGACAACATTTGCCTACCCAAACAGCAGGGAGGACTTGGTATTCGTATTCTTCGTAAACATAACTAGACACTCCTTGGGAAATGGTGGTGGCGTCTAGCCACCCAGCCGAACTCCCTTTGGGCCCAGGTTCTACGGACAAAGTATAACATCCCAGAAGGTGCCTGGCTGCCTTCTAGAAGTCATTGGCACAATGCTTCAGGGCCCTGGAGATCTTTTGTCTCGGCCCTTTCCCAGTTCAGAAAGTTCATAAGATATCATTCTAAAGAGGGCTCTAGAGTGAGATTCTGGTCCAACTTGTGGCTAGGACCCTCCCCTTTGAAAGAGGTGTTCCCTACCTGCTACTCTCTGGCTCAAAACAAAGATTCCTCAGTTGCAGAGGAGATGGTCTTAACAGGGGGTCGGAGAGTATGGAACCCTTCCTTCCAAAGGAATCTTACTGAAGAAGAATTTAACCATTTTCAGTCTTTCTCAACCTCTCTTCACTCCCACTTCCTATCGCCTCAAGGAAGTGATGCTATCATCTGGACGCTAGCTCCATCTGGCATCTTTTCGGTAGCTTCATTCTACAAGGATTAATCCTACCTCCTACTCTTCTGGCTAACCCAAAGCAATCGAATCCATAGTTTGGGCCACCATCGCTCCTCCAAAAGTCCAAACTTTCAACTGGCTCGCATGCTTCTATAGAGCTCTCACCGTGGATCAACTACAAACGAGAGGAATCCCGCTCCCCAACAGATGTGCTCTATGCTTATGCGAGGAGGAGGCCAACCAACATTTGTTCTTACTCTGTGACTTTACTTTTGACCTTTGGGGTCAAGTATTGCTACTTTTTGGCATACAATGGGTTAACCCCCCTTCGGTCAAGGCCTTGATCTCTTACGATCTTGACTCATGTTGGCCTAAGGCAGGAAGATTGTTATGGAAGACGACTATTGGAGCAACCATATGGTCCATTTGGTTGGAAAGGAACCTTACAATCTTCCATGGCGTTCAACTTCGCACATCAGCTCTCTTCCACAAGATTATCTCTTTGGTTACCTTTTGGGCCTCCAATCACGAGGTTTTCTTGGGTATCCCAGGGATTGTTTTCCTCACCCAATGGATCAATGTTCTTCACCACCATCCGAGAGTGGTGACCAAAACTCAAACTTGGCAACCACCACCCCAAGGAAGCATCAAACTGAATTTCAATGGGTGCTCCTTAGGAAACCCTGGCCAGGCAGGGGCTGGGGGGGTCTTTCGAGACTACCAAAGTAATGTCCTTTTAACCTTCTCAGAGAACATTGACTTAAAGGACTCTAATCTTGCTGAAGCTCTTGCCCTCTTAACAGGCTTAAAACTCTTTGATCCTTCCTGAGGCCTTCTATTGCTAGTAAAAGGGGACTTCCATAATGTTATCTCCTGGGCAAGGAGAACGAGCTCACCACCGTGGTACTTAGCCTCATTGTTTGACGAAGTTGATCATATATGCAGGGATATGGACGTCTCTGGAGGCATATTTGGAGGACATCCAACGCTGTCACAGATCTATGGGCGAAAGAGGGTGCTAGAAGCCAAGGCCAAGGACTAGCACTACCTGGGTCTGACTCCTTGTTTGCTCAGGACCAGGGGCTCACGACTTAATATGGCTCGCTTTTTTGGTTTTTCCCTCTTGATCTATTTTTGCAAAAGCTTACTGTAAATTGTTGTAATTGGGTGGCCTTATAAGCCCTTTCTGTATATGGTAGGCTAGCACAATTTTTACTGAGTCACCCTTCTCTAGGGTGATCTCGGACCTCCTTGTAACTTTCCGCCGGTAATACAATGTTAACATTTATCAAAAAAAAAGAAGATGAAGGGAGAGAGAGGGTGAGAGATAGAGACGGAAAATATGTGGCTTGGTGACCTCGACGCCTACGCCCTTTATAACATTGAGTAATAACCGTAATTATAACTTGTGGATAATACCGTCTTTATTTAGAGACATAAGACAAATAAGGACTAAACAAAAGATAAATGATATTTCTGTCCATCAAATACAATAAAGTTTATTCTTTTTATTTCCAACACTACCTCTTAAGTTGGTGCATAGATATCAATCATGCCCAGTTTGCTTGTGATATCATGTAATCTGTCCCATTCAACGGCTTTGGTGAAGTTATTTGCAAGTTGATCTCTAGACTTCACATGAGGTGAGTGATTTTGGTAGCAACCTTCTCTCAGATAAAGTGACAATCCACTTCAATGTGTTTGGTCCTTTCATGAAAAATAAGATTTTCAGCGAGATGAATTGCTACTTCATTATCACAATATTCAATCATGGGAAGCTTAACTCTAGAACTCAAATAAAAAAGAACACTTATTGATCCACATTACTTCGCATGTACTATGAGCCATTGCTCTGTATTCTACTTCAGCACTTGATCTAGCCACCATATTTTGCTTCTAGCTTTTCCAAGTAACCAGGTTTCAAAAAACAAAGGTACAATAGCCAGTTGTGGATCTTCTATCAGTTTGGCAACCAGCCCAATCAGTATCTATATAAACTGCGACATCAGAATGTCCTTGATTTGAGAAAAATATCCCTTTCCCTGGTGCAAACTTGAGATATATTAATATTTTGTGCACAACATTGAGATGGAGTTTACGTGGTGCATGCATGTATTGGCTGGCCAAGCTAACTACGTAAGAAATGTCTGGTCGAGTGATTGTAAAATATTTAAGCTTGCCCACTATTTGTTGACACTGATTAGGATCTTTGAGTAGCTCTCCCCTTTCTCCATGAAGTTTATGATTGATTTCTATAGGAGTCTCTGCAGGTTTAGATCCCAACATCCCCGTTTGTTGTAACAAGTCCAACATATGTTTTCTGTGGGAGATGACTATCCCTTTCTTTGATCTTGCCACTTCAATTCCCAAAAAGTACTTAAGGGGTTCTAAATATTTGATAACAAACACCTTGCTTAAATAAAATTTAAGATCCTCAATACCCTTCACATTATCCTTTGTCATAACAATATCATCAACATACACAATAAGGGTAGTAATTCGAACAGTGTCCTTTTTCAGAAAGAGTGTATAATCTGCTTGACTCCTTTTGAACCCAAATGTCTACAATGCCTCACTGATTTTTAAACCATGCTCTAAGAGACTGTTTAAGTCCATATATTGCCTTCTTTAACTTACAAACTTTTCCTGTCTCCTCCTTAATCTGAAAATCAGGAGTCATGGCCATATCGATTTCTTCTTGGATGTGTCCATGTAAGAATGCATTCTTAACATCTAGTTGATGGTGTGACCACGATGTATTTGTAGTTAGTGAAAGAATGATCCTCACAGTGTTCAGCATGGCCACAAGCGTGGAAGTGTCTTGGTAGTCTATACTTGGAGTCTTGGTGAAACCTTTTGCAACCAATCTTGCTTTATAACTTTCAATGGTATCATCAACTTCGTATTTTACAATGAATATCCATTGACATCCTACGACTGTCTTCCCTTCAGGAAGGTTAGTGATGTCCCATGTATTATTCTGCTATAGTGCTTGGATCTTGTCATCTATGGCAGCTTTCCATTGAGAATGTGAAAGTGCTTTTGCAACATTGGAAGGCATTCTAATAGAAGGCAGAATAGATATGAATGCACAATGAGAGGGAGACACATAATGGTAGGATATGAAGCTTCCTATTGGATGCTGAGTGCAAGAACGTGTACCATTGCAAATGGCGATCGGTAAGTCCAAATTAGGATTCTCTGAGAGGGTGAAAGAGTTACCTGGGTCATGAACTTTTTCTGATTCCGGGTTAGCATTTGAGGTATGTTCGCTTAGAACTTCGGGTTGTAACCATTATCTTCCTCTTGGTATACTTCTTCAACTCCTTCTCCGAATGCACACCATTCCTTTCAGATAAATTACTCTCTTCAGATAAAAATGTTTGGGAATAAGAAGGGGAACAACTGAGCTGTTCACTAAACTGTATCTTATTCTCCCCCTAAAGAGAGCTCTAATGACATGTAGAGGAGAAGTATTTGAACAGATTCAAAGAAAGTGACATTCATGGAGACAACAAACATTGGTAATAGGATCATAACACTTGTACCTCTTTTGATGATATGGATACCCCAGAAAAATACATTTGGTAGCTTTAGAATCAAGCTTGTCTATCTTTGGACCAATAATGTGGACAAAACATACACAACCAAACACCTTGGTAGGTACAGGGAACTTTGGTGACTTGGGATGAAAATGAGAGGGCATGCGACTTATTGAAAAGGTAGCAGTGAGAACTGCTTCAAACCAGAAACTTTTTTGAACTTATATTCCCAGTAAAAGAGCTCGGGTGACTTCCAACAAGTGTCTGTTTTTTCTCTCAACTATGCCATTCTGAGGTGTTTATCAACATTCTTTGGAACCCAATCCCTTGATCAAGAAGATAACATTGAGTTTATTTGACACATAGACTTTAATTTGTGCGTCATAGTGAGTTTTAAGCATTTTGTTATAGACTTGGAATAAATTAGCAACTTCATCTTTGTGTTTCATTAGATAGACATTTGTAAATCTGGAACAATCATCCACAAATGTACAAAGAATCGAAATCCAAACACATATGCAACTGGTGAACAACCCCACATGTCAGAGTGTATAAGAGAGAAAGGAGTATCACTCTTTTTATTAATATTATAGTAAATGAAGTTCTACAATGTTTTGACACTTGACCTAGAGACTCAAACAATTTCGGAACTAAAAAACACAAAGTAAAAGACGATGCATGTCCAAGTTGAAATACACCCTTTCTTTATTAGCAATTGAAGATATGGTTGCTGCAGTCAAGGCACGACCAAGAATCTCCAAAAAGTATAACCTTCCACTTTCATGACCATTCCCAAATGCCTTCCCCATCATAATGTCCTAAAATACACCATGAGAAGGGAAAAATGCTATACTGCAGTTTAGCGTCTTTGTGAGATTACTAATTGACAGGAGGTTACTAGAAAGATCGGGAATATGCAAGGTGGATGACAAGTTAACAGAAGGAGTAACATACTAACATGTATGTTTCCCTTTCCCTCGATTGGAATAAGAGAGCCATTTGCTAGTTTGACTGATTCATCACTAGAACCAGTCATACGTTCATTTGCTGCAGAATCAATAATCCAAGGGATTTCAGAGCTGTTTATAGAGATATGATGCGCTGATGCAGATATACTTGATTGTGCAATGTGAGACTTAGAGGAGGAAGAAGGGCTTCGAATGGAAGCCTACTACTTGAGATCAAGGAGCTCTGTTTTAGGAATAGTCACCAACTCTTCTTGAGGTTCAAAGTAGATGGTATCTTGCAGCCCTTGAGCAACTGGGGTAGTACTTATGTTGATTTTGTCTGTATTTGTCCTTGGAAAGTTTACCCTTGGGCATCCAACCAGATCCCAACATGTTTCCCTTATGTGTTGAGTCTTCCCATAATGGGCGCACATTAATTTGCCAGTCTCATTAGATGTAGAGTTTCCACGGTCATGTCCACTACCTCGGCCTCCACCAAGGCTCCCAAAACGCCCTCCACCTTGATTACTATTAAAACTTGTGAATAGGGCTGATCTTTCAGTTTCACCGATAGACACTGCCATTATCTTGCGTCGAGTTTCTTCATGCTGAAGAAGGGAGATAATAGTGCCAAGTGATGGCAGAGTCTCGCCACCGAGAATATTTGTGCTAATTGTTCATACTCACCATTAACTCCCCTCAAAAGAAAAAAAATATTCCTTTGTTCCAGTCTCTCTCTGTTCCTTTGCACAAGAAGAACACTGTACGGGTTGATGCTGGCTTAATTCATCCCAAAGGCTACATAAATGAGCATAACAATCTCTTAGTGACAAGGCATCCAGTCAAAAATCTCTGATTTGCTCTCCAATTCATAAACCCTTAAAATCTTTTTCTTTTGGGAATAGGACTAAGAGACTACGTTCCATGATTCCTTAGAGGTATTGCAGTTCATAAAGGATTGACTCATACTAGACTGCATAGAAAATAGTTTTCTATTCATAATAGCCATATCTTCAACCTCCCAAGCTACTTATTTAGCATCCTTCAGGTAAGTTTTTTCCACATGACCATCAATGTATCCTAGTTTTTTCTTTCCATCCAAATATAATCTAACCGACATGGCCCATTCTAAATAATTGGTTCCATCAAACCTTACTGTGATGATTTGGGGCCCAGATGATTCCATATTTGATGCCTGTAGAGACATTTTCTACTGTAGTTAAGATCTGGTTACATCCTTTAGTCTTAACAACAATTGAGATCAAGTTACACCTTTTGATCTCTTCAAATAAAAGGTTTTATAGATCTGGTTACACCCTTAGATCTGTTCACACACCCATTTTTTTTAGAAAAACATGAAAAAACAATGTTAACAATTGCTTCTTTGATTGGGGCATATAAATCTCATCCACCCAACAAATAGGTTCTAAAAAAAATACTTGATTGGCATCTAGAATCATAAAAAACTCACCTCCATTGGCACATGTACTACTGGAAAAAAAGTTGGGGTTTTAGGGCACTATGACATCATCTAATCTAAAGGATGATGTGAGTCCTAATGTAGTTTCTGCATGCACACTGCATAATAGGAGGGGTGTTTTATAACTCTTTAGCTCTAGCTGTAGGGTAGGGCTTCGGCCATAATAGAAAAAGGGGTCGGCTCCAAGCTCTTCTTTGTTTGCTAACTCCTCCCCAGAGGAATGAAGAAGAGGGGCCTCCAGCAAGTTGGATCAAGAGAAGAGGAAGATCGATCCCGTGCTACTATACTGTGCTACAGGACATATGCTACAACACTATGTTACAATACGATGCTACAGTACCATCCTTAGTGATTGTCGGGCTCTAATACCAAGTTGAAATTAAAGTAGAGAGGAAAATAGTTTGCTAGGATTTAGAGAGAGAGAGAAGAAAGAAAATAAAGATGACGAAGAAGTGAGAGATAGAGAAAGAAAGTTAGTGGTTTACAGTTCACATGTGACCTCTACCCGTCTTATAACATTAAGTAATAACCCTAATGACAACTTATGGACAATACTACCCTTATTTGGAGATATAAGACAGATAATGAATAAATAAAAGATAAATGACAGTTCTGTCCATTAAATACATCAGAGCTTTTTCCTTTTATTTCAACAGCTTGTGTGATTGCGAGGTGCAGAAAAAGTGACAAAATTATAATAGAATTGGCCAAGCCACTAAGAGATTGCTAGTGTTGGGAGTTTGAACCACCCAAGCCCAGGACGTCCTTGACCGAGTTTAATGTCGATTATCTTTCTTCCTGGACATGAAAAAGAATTTGTGTAATTTATATTAATAGAAGATTGATTGGTTGTCTAGTTCTCGTTTGTCTAGCACATCATTTGAGAGTCACAAGATGATTTTTTTTTTTGTTAAGTACTTATATTTACTTTTTATTGGATATAATTACTTGCTGTTTATTTGATAGTGGCTAGCAATTAACCCCTTATGTAGTTTTGTAATTTGTATGCTCTAATGTGTGGTTTTTGTTATTTTTCATCCCTTCGACTATTTTCATCCCTTCAACAGACTGATGCCAATGATGACATTGTCGGGATGTTGCAGAAGCACATAATTGAAGATTACCAACATCAAAAGGTTCGCATGTGTTGCTTTTTTAATTATTATGAGCATTTATGCTTGGAGTCGAACTTTTGCAAGGATTACAAGAAACTGGATTTTGCTTACTATCAAAGAAACTGTATTTGTACTTATGTAGATGCTATGAAGATAAATTGTGTTTCACTAGCACCTTTTTTATTATCATCATGCATCCTGTTGAAGTTAATAGCTTTTTACCCAGAACATGAGATTCATAAAGGCAATAAACACAAAGATGGTAAATGCATAGATGATAAGCACAAAGAGCTATGATGTCAAGGAGCTCATTTGAGGACACCTCGAAGGGCAGCCTTCCTTGAGGAGATGATCATGTCGCACTCACCTATTGGTGAGTGCATCTGCTACATTACTAGCGTCCCTAACTCCATGTTGGAAGGACATCAATTTTGATGGACCAATATCAAAAGTCATTAAAGATCATGGCTAGTCGCTAAGGGACTGAGTCTGTCCCATCGCCTCTTGTATAAGCATTAAGGTAAACTTCAACAGCTTTTGGCTATTCAGCTGTGTGGGTTGGCACTTGAGGCATGCTAGGAGAGCCCTTGTATTGACATTGGGAGAATTTCAGGTCTCAAGGGACCAGTGTATGAAAGTACTGCCATCCCCTCTGCTTCTTGACACACATCAATCAAGAGTGGGGTTGAGTTACTACGAAACAAAGTTAAGATACAAAGAGCCCAGGTGGGGATTGGAAGATCTTGGGCACAATCGAATATCAGCTGCTACCGCACCTTAAGAAGTCTACAACATTGAAGCCCAGAAACTCTTGTGTAGCTATGCCCCGTCATGTAATAGAATCCTGGTCATGATTTTTGAACACTTTATCTTGGAATGTTGTCCCTCTACATATAATCATTAAGCTTCATTTAAAGTCCTCAAACAACAGTTAGTTTAAATGTCAGCCAGAGCAACCTACCCCTTTCTTAGAAGATGATAGATAGAGCCATCCTGTCATATAAGCAGATGCAGAAGCAGGTGTCATGCACTTCTTTAGCAAATCATCAATGAATGAGAAGATGGTCATGTCACTTGGCTTTCTGTTGGCACATAATGCTAATACGAGGAATGAGGGATCTTCCATCCCCTTAAGCTGGAGGGGCTCCACCATACAATTGCTATGTTAGGCAGGTAGGCTAACGAAAGGCATGAATCCTTGACGCACTGCCGGCTAGGGTCGGGTTGCTCCCCTTTCCCCAAGAGCCTTGTAAAATGATCCCAGTCCGACGATTCCCTGAATCTTCTGAGATGTCCACTCTTCTAATTAGCATCCATAAAGTATTTCCGGTTTCCACTTTATGTGAGTGTATCAAAAGGAAAATCCAGGAGCATGTTTAATTCTAAATTCAAAAGGAAGAATGACTGATTATGGATTCATTATATGTGTGCGGAACACATGTTCACTTGTATGTTCAATTTGTTGTGGTCTAATTGGTTGAAAGTTGAAAAATGTGGAATTTTTGCCGTCAGATTCTAAGGATTAGGTTCATTTTCTCACGTTTGATTCAATATGTTCTTGCTTTGTAGTTAGTAGCGCATTGATCTATTCTGATATCATGCGAATCAAATAACTATGTTAACTCTGGACTTCCTTGTCTGGCCAGGCAAACAATAGTTTCACCCCCTATGTTTTTGAAGAACTGGCTACAATATATTAATACATTATATGTGCTTTTATAAAACCCCTTGAGATGTGGGTGTAGGCATCCTACATACTAGGTGCTCATATTTGTACCATCTAAAAATCAATCAAAAAGTCATGTAACATACCCTAAGTCTCGAAAATAATGGAGATAGAAGATGGTGGTTTGGGAATAAAGAGGGGCGAGGGTAGGACAGGGAGAGCGTATGGAAGTAGAGCTGAGAAAGTTGAGAGAATTAGGGAAAGTTAGAGAGAGAGAGAGAGAAGGAGGGGGTGGACAGAGAGGAAAAGTTGGGTCCTTCCGCTCTCCCTAGGAAGGGGGGTGGGGCGGTGGCCGTTGCGGGAGAGGGAGGGAGAAGAAGTGGAAGGAGCAAGAGAGAGGAAGATGTACGAACCACGATAATCGTGGAGGACCAAGGAGAAGATTACATGGAGTGAGAGATCGCTAAGGTAGGGATCCCATATAGTGGTGGTCTACCCAAAATTAAAGATTGAAAACACTTTTGCAAATTGTAGCAAGAAAGATGTGATTGCGAGGGCGGCTTCCTTTTTTTCAGAGAATCATCTATTGACTTTGCCTCCTGCCAAGTCTGATAGAAGTAACTTGAAATGGCTTTCATAAATGTGGTAAAAAACATGGGTTACTCACGAAGGGATTGTGAATTGCAAGATGCTCAAGAAAGAACGTTTTTGAGTGATGCTTGGGACCACATCAGACAAAATGCGCCCATACAACCAGCTTTAAGGGCTCTCTGGAAAACCCCAGCCCACGCTAGGGCAAAGTGGTTTACTTGGCTTGCCTTGCACGCTCGATTGCCCACCACGAGCCTCCTCTAGTCAAGGGGCCTCCCTTTGGTCTCTGGATGCCCCTTCTGCCTCCAAGAGGAAGAGTCATCTGACCATATCATTATGCAATGTGTGTTTTCGAAGGTGCTTTGGAGATCCATACTTTAGAGATTTGGCAAATGCATACCACTCGAGCAATCTGTTATCATGATGATGACAAAGTGGCTAAAGTTCCAGTTCAGATCTAATGGTGTGAAGAACATTTGGATTTCCACCTTCTCTACCACTGTCTGGCACTTGTGGGTCGAGCGTAATGCACGTATTCATGAGGGGAGAAGGACCCTTAAGGAGCACCTCTTGGGGCGCATCATTCATTTTGTGAGCAAGTTAGCAGATGGGAAGGGTTGGGCTTTCCACCCCTCTGAGATTCATATTTCTACAAACCTGAAGCTTAAGTGGCATATCGCCCCCCCCCCTCCACCCCAGTCCCAATTGCATGGTCTCTCTCACCCATATGGTATTTTAAACTAAACATCGAAGGCTCGTCCTTTTGCAACCCAGGCATCGTGGGATGTGGGGGGATCATCAGAAATGACACAGGTGGCTTCGTTTGGCCTTTGCTGTCCCTCTTGGCACCAGCTCCAATAATGCCGCTGAGTTCCAAGCCTTGGATCGTGGCATCTCCTTGGCGCATGAGATGGATTGTCGTCCTCTTATCATTGAGAGTGACTCCAAGTTGCTAGTCGACTCACTCACCTACCACCGCTCTCCCCTATGGAGGCTTCGCATCCTCTTGTCCACAATTGTAGGGCAAAGCTCTACTCCTTTGCAGATCACCAGTGGCAGATATTGCATATATTTTGGGAGGTGAATCTGACTGCTGATTGCCTTGCTAAGCAGGCGGCATTCATGGCACAAGCCACAGTTTGGCGGGGCCGACCCATGATTTTGTCACTCCCTTCATTTCGCGGGATAATGCCAATGTCCCTCTGGAAAGACATGGTTAATTTCTCGTACATGTTCTCCTCTCATTAATAAAAACAAAACGGGTAGGGGCTTGTTATCCCCACTGATTTACCCAAAAAAAAAAAAAAGCACGATTATTTTTGGAGTTCTTCCACAAGCAAGTGGTTGCCCCAACTCAGGTTGGCTCATGAGAGCTTCGAGAGGGGCATCTGCTTCTGCTTTTTTGGAACCACCAAAACTGATTTGGGTGGAAAAATAGTTTATGATGGTCCTTTCCTAGTCTCTGAAAATTCCACCATCTATGTTGACCTATAGGATCCCTTAGTGGGAGGATTTCATACTTTGGACTGTGACTGGTTGGTTGATTTGAAGTATGTCCTTCCAGTTGGATTTGAAGTTTGTTTTGGGGAAGCCCTTGAGAAGCTTGCCATTGTTTCTCCAGAAAATCATGAGGTCTCTGACTGTTTGTGTAGTAGCTCATGCACTACTTTTGGCTTCCCGGAAGATACACGAGTTTGGTTTCCCCCAAATGGACTAGAGATTCTCTTGGATGGAGGCTCTCCAAGAAGGTGTTGGGGTGGGGGTGGGGGTGGGGGTGGGTGGGGGGGGGAAGAAATAAGAGCAGAAAATGATGGAACGTGGGGTGTGGGGTGACCCATTGCAAATCGAACTCTTTAATATGTTGGTCCCATAGTTGCTGGAACCTTGCAGGAAAGGTCACATACCCGCTCCGGAACGTCGACCCATGATTCCAGTTAGGGATCTTGGTTGGAACGTGGATCCCTATATTGTGATCCTCGTCCCCAGTGGGTTTGAACTGCGGTTCGCAAGTGTATGATGCAGTGCATATGACGTTTTCTCTATTCGACAAGTATTCGTATGCATTGATTCAGGTTTGTGCCCAATGGTATTGTGAGCCCTCATTCGCGATCCCTTAAAACTTACTATTGCAACTCCTTTCTCATTGAATCATGCTTCCTTGTGACACGGATGAAGAACTGTACCACATGCTCCAACAATCCATGGGTTTTTGGACCTGAGCAGGCGCCGCCTCCTGCTCCTAGGAGCGCACCCGCGCCTGACACCTATCATTTGTTCCATTCTTTGGAGGCAAATTTGCTGTGAAGAAAAAGTTGAGAGTGGGATTCTTCTTCCTTTCTGCAAAGTGGGTATTTGTTTGCAAGGATGAATCCTTTCTACTTTAGTTGGTCTAAAGTTAACTTCTAGTTGGAGATGACAAGCCATGTGAGGGCCTAAATTTTTTTTGCTCCTTTTTTTTGACGGGGGTGGGTGGTGTTGGATGAGGCAGGCTTTATTGTGAGTGGACAAAGGGTGGGAGGAGGTATGGTTGAGTTGTTTACAAAAGGAGGCCACTTTAAGGAAACCCGATGAGCCTTAGCCGATATTGCCCTTTCACACCAGAACTCATGATGAAAACAGAGGCAAGAAGGCTATGGAGAGCTACTAGGTCATCAAATTCATAGATTTGGAGTGTTTTTCTAAAATTGGGTGTCTGGGTTTGGTTACTATCGTTTTGGTAGAAATTATAAGCAACATTGTCGGTGGGGTTTATAGCAACGACAAAAAAATTTGGCCAAGTTTAATGGTTGACTATCAAAGTGTGGTTCTAAAAGAGAACTTTTTCTGTAGAATTTACTTGGAACCCTTACAAAACTCATGAAAAGCTCGCGACAATAGTAAAAGTTTTTGAAAAATCCAAAGGAGGCTGCAGATCTCAGTTTCCTCTCAAGAAACCACCCAGCAAATCAGTGCCATATTTTTAAACGGGTGCATGAAGCCATAAAATGTTATAGTCGGTGGGGAAGCGCCACCACCATTTGCCAGTGAAGGCCAAATTTATTAGTTTGAGACTACAAATGCCCAGGGCGCCCGCCTTTTTGGACATGCAAACTTTATCCTGAATAATAAAGTGACTTTTATTAGTAGTGGTTTCGCTAGAGCAAGGCAAGTTCTTCATTAGTCTTTCAAGAGAGTTGGTGATGCTGGCAGGCATCTTGAAGTACGGTATGGCATAGATTGGGATATTGGACAAGGGTAGCTTTGTTTACGGTTATTGTCTTTCTGAGTGAGAGGTACCTGCCTTCTAAAGAGCAAGTATTTTCTAGAATTTTTAAATACTGGGGTCCTATAAAGCCTTTCTGGGGTTGCCGAAACACATGGGAATGCCTAGGTACTTACCTGGGAAATGGTTAGTACTGTAGCGCAATCTACTCGCCAAAAGAGCAAGTTGATTATCAGACACATCCAATTCCATCAATTTAGATTTGGACATATTGGTTTTCATACTGGAGGCCATTTTGAAGCATATGAGAAAAAGCTTGAGGTTGTCAATTTGATTGGTGGTAGCATCACAAAAGACCAGTCTGCATATTGGAGATCGCAAATTTCAGCTCCATCGTTTGCGGGTTTGAAACTAGAGAGCGTGCCTCTCATGTAAAGTCAAAAATAGATCTTCCGAGGATTTGGGTTACAATGGCAAAGAGTTAAAGGGAAAGGGGATCCCCTTGTCCTAAACCTCTGGAGGGGAAGAAATGTCCTTTAGGGGAGCCATTAAGAAGAATTAAGAAAGGTGGAAGATATGCACCCATGGATTCATTTTCTCCAAGCGGAAACCCATTTTGAGTAAGACTTGGTCAAGGATTGACTAGTCGACATGGCGACATGGTTATAAGCCTTTTCCCAGTCCAGCTTCAAGATAAGTTCAAACTTTTTAGTCTAGTGCCTGTAATATAAGGCTTCGTGAGAAACACATGCACACTCAAGGATTTGTCTATTATAACAAAACCACTTTGTTTTGGAAAATGACCTGTTCTAGAATAGTTCTTAGCCTCGATGCAAGGACCTTGGAGATTATTTATAAGTTGAATTGAGGAGACTTATGGGTCTGAAATCTTTGATGCCATTAGCTCCCTCAATTTTAGGAATGAGGGCAATGAAAGTGGTGTTCATTTCTTTGCTGCTTGTGCCTGTAGTAAAATTCATCGGCAAGGGCTAAGATATCAGGGAAAATGGATCCTAGAATCTAGAGAAAATGACAAACAGGGGGCCATCATGGCTCAATGCCTTGTCTTTTACCTAGTGAGATTTCCTCCACTTGGAATTGTCTTTCAAGCCATAGAGCAAAGTTGGAGTTTTCTGTAGGAAAGAGAGGTCTGCAAAGTGCGTACTAGGCCCGGATCTGGTTGAGAACAGATTTTGAGAAAAGGAAATGATGGAAGAGTCTACCGTATTAGGTTCGACAAATAGTTTTGATTAACAAAAACTTGGGTAATGGAGTTGGCTTGACTTCTCTAGCTTGCACTTTTGAAGAAAGCGGTAATTGTTGCCCACTGCCAGCCACTTGACGTTGGATCTTTGATTTCCTTTTGAGAGTTTGGAGCTACTTGAATTTGGCATCCTTTCTCCTTTGAGTATCAACAATGAAGAGATGTCTGGTCTCTTCAGAAGAGTCAAGATCTTCAAGTTCCTTGGGAAGGGAGGGTTCTAAAGTTGATAGGGTTGGTTCGACTCCACTTTTTAATTGCATTTTTGAGCAAACACATCTTCTTTTGGATTTTGAACCTTGCCCAACCGTGGACAGGGAAGGTGGACCACCAATTGCAAATCATGTTGTCGAAAGAAGGGTCTCCTAGCCAGACTAATTCTAACCTGGAGGGTGTAAGGCCTAGGGTAAATGTATGGTGTCTAGAAGAATGAGTTTGTGATCAGAAGTTGGTGTTCCCATGGAGTATGAGTGGATGCGAGGGAGCCGATCATCCTATTCCGAGGATATTAGAAAGCAGTCTAGTTTGGTGATGGTTGGGTTGGAGGAGTGGTTGGACCAGGTATAACTGGAGCAATCAAGGGGTATGTTGATGAGACTATTTTGTGAAATGAAATATTAGAAGGTGGTCATACATGCAATGATTTTTGAGTTGCGATTTGACTTGTACAACCATTTGAAAACGATTAAAATCTCCATCAAGGGGCCAAGGAATGGCCACCGTGTTGAGCTCATTCCAGAAGGCTTACTTGAGATTTGGGTCTATTGGGTCCATAAACTGCCATCAATTTCCACAAGAATTTATCGATGGTTTTGGTGAGGTAAACGCTTATCGAGTAAAGCATGTGGAGCTGGAACAAAGAGTATGGATGGAAGGGTCCCAGATGACCCACATACCTGTTAAGGCTTCTAAAGCTTCTAAGGAAAACTACTGGCTGGTTTGTCTTACATCAGATGCTTCTAATATTGGAAAGTTGACAGGTAGGGGCTTTGGTTTCTAAGATGGCAAGGGTGTCTAGAGTTCATTGGGTAGAGAAAATGAGAATGGTTGCTTTGTTTTGGAAATCGCCGATCCTTGAATGTTCCATGCAAGAATACTCATGAGGAGAGGATGGGAGGATGAAGGCTGTTACCGGCGAGATTGGGTGTTAGGAAAGTGGAAAGATTTCGGACTCTGAGGGTTTCAAGCATTGTAGTTTATGTTGGTTGATAGGTTAAGGAGTTTGGGGATACACTTATTCTTTTACCTAACCTACATTGTGTTGTGCGTGGAAGCTCTAAACCCGACAGGTTGAGTTTTGGTAAATAAAATATGAGAAATAAACTATGAAACACATACCACAAGAACACAAAGATTTACATAGTTTACCCCAGAAGGGCTACATCCACGGGCACGACAAACGGAAATCCACTATACCAATGAAAGTTACATCAAAGATTTTGGGACATGGAGTTACCTCTCTAACTTCGACAAGACCTAGTCGAGCAAAACCTTTTAAACCACTCTCCATTCCATCTCTTTACTTTATGTTTTTTTGAAATGTACCATTCCTTCTCTTTACTTATGGCAACCAATATCGATAACACCAGATAGAGACGTGAGAGCAACGAGAAATTGATTTTCTCTCTAACTAAAAAGGGAAACAACTCAAAATCTCTATGAGAACCACTTCTCTGCAAGAAACAAGCCTCTCAATCTTCAGGAGTCTACAAGAGGCACCATCAATATTTCACTCCATAGGAAGCTCTCTTCTTTCTAAGAGGAAACCTTGCATCTTATACACATAAGGCCCTGCCCCCTTCTCTCTCTAGAGGAAACCACCATTCCCATATGGTGACCCAAATAGGACACAAATTCTCTACGCTTTCATCCCATATATATAAGATTAGGAATCCACACTATAATAGGAAACTTCCTATATAAATTACATATATCTCAATACCAAGAGATATATCCATCCAAGAGTCCTAATCTTTTTGGATTTCTATTTCCTTTATGAAACTTATCAATATCATTCTTAATCTTAATCCCACATAATATGATATTAATCTTAATCCCACATAATATGATATTTTCTAATGTGGGTGATTTTGGATACCACCAAATCCAACAATCTCCACCTTGATATCAAAAACACGTACTAACCATGTCAACATCCATTGTTTAGCTTCATAAAATCTTCATCTTTTGCTAAATAAATTTTTTCATCATTCTTATTGAAGAGCCCGGTTTGGGGTTATCGATATGGCGGTTAAGCTTTCGAATGTAAAGTTCGACGTGGAGAAATTTCTTGTTGTGCGCGGAAGCTCTAAACCTGATGGGTTGATTTTTAGGAAATAAAGTACGAGAAAAAAGAATTGACAAAAACAAGCAACAAGCAAGAAAAGTAAAGCAGGAAAGAAATAACAAAAAAAAAAATCAATGTTAATGTGGTTCATCATAGATGTGACTACATCCATGGGCGACGACAATCGATGTTTTTCACTAATCAATGAGAAAGAAAATTACAAGAGACTCATACCTGAGCGAACTAAAGAAGACACCCAATCTCCCACAATGCCTCTTTCTCTACTCTTTTCTCTCTCTACAAAACCCCCAAAAGTTTCCCTCTATTTTTCTGGAACTTTCTCTATAATACATTCTAATAAAGAGAGAAAAATAGACCAAAGAGCACCGCACGTGATGGCCCTTACTTTTTCCCATAAGCTCTCTCTCTACAAAAGTAACTTTATATGGAGAGAATGGAGCGCCCCAAAAGTGCTACGTAAGGCTCTCCCACTTTTCCTAATGTTTATCAAAAGGTAACTTTATCCCTATGCATGTGGACTCAAGACCCATCCTAATCTAAGTAGGACTTATCCACAAAATCAGATCTTACATAATAGGCATTATCTAAAAACTAGAAAACCCAAATTAAAAGGAAACCAATCCCATAAAATAGGCGTCAAGAATTCAAGACAATTATCAACATATGGCAAAGAGCTAAGTATATCATGCAAGGGCGAAGCATGTTGATGTCGGATACCATTTTATCCGTGAGACAAGATAATGCTCAATCACATGCAGATGGTTTAGTGGGTAGAGGGAGATCTGTTGAGAGAAGTGGAAAGAGACATGAAAAACAGGGTTGGTCCAGATCCAAATTCTGACCAGGAAAAAGTAATATGTATTGCAATTACTGCAAGAAAAAAGGGCATATTAAGAAAGATTGTTGGAAACTCAAAGAGAAAGAAAGATGAGCCTCTGAAGCAACCAATATAGTGGATGGAAGCTCGGTAAATGGAACAGGTAATGTGTTGTCAGTCTCGACAAATTGTGACTACTCTAAACCCTCGTGAGTTCTTGATTCAGGATGTTCTTATCATATGTGCCCTCATCGGGATTGGTTCACCACATACAAGAACAAGATTTGTTGATAATTGTCTTGAATTCTCGATCTCTATTTTATGGGATTGGTTTCTTTTTAATTTGAGTTTCTTAGTTTTTAGATAATTCCTATTATTTAGTATCTTATTTTATGAATAAGTCCTACTTAGATTAGGATGGGGCTTTGAGTCCACATGGATAGGGATAAAGTTATTTTTTGATAAAAATTAGGAAAAGTGGGAGAGCCTCATGTACTACTTTTAGGGGGGGCTTTGTTGTCTCTATCAAAAGTTACTTTTGTAGAGAGAAAAAGTTTATGGGAAAAAGTAGGGCCCATTACGTGGGGTGCTCTTTGGTCTATTTTTCTCTCTATATTGGAATTTATTGTAGAGAGAAAATTCCAGAAAAATAGAGGGAACTTTTGGGGGTTTTATAGAGAGAAAAGTATAGAGAAAGAGGAATATTGTGGGAGATTGAGTTTCTTCTTTAAATCTTTCAGGTACGAGTCTCTTGTAACTTTCTTTTTCATTGATTAGTGAAAAACATCGATCGTCCTCGCCCATGGATGTAGTCACATCTGTGACGAACCACGTTAATCTTGGTGTTCTTTTTTTGGCAAGGATGAAGCATGTTGATGCTTGATACCATTTTATCTGTGAGAACATAGCTGAAGGTAATATCTTGTTACTGAAGATTGACACCCAGAAGAATGATGCAGATATGTTAACAAAGCCGGTTCCATTACAAAAGTTCACGCTATGCTTGGACTTGACTAATGTGTTGCCAAGGTGAGCGCTTGTAGGGGAGCGTGTGGAGAAGACGGTCGATGGGAATCTCTTTTGGAATTCAAGCCAAAGTGGCGATTTGTTGATAATTGTCTTGAATTCTTGATCCCTATTTTATGGGATTGGTTTCCCTTTAACTTGGGTTTCCTAGCTTTTAGATAATTCCTATTATGTAGGATCTTGTTTTATAAATAAGTCCTACTTATATAAGGATGGGGCCTTTTGTCCATATGGATATGGATAAAGTTATCTTTTGATAAAGATAAGAAAAAGTGGGAGACCTCACGTACCACTTTTGGGGGGGCTTTATTCTCTCTTTATACAATTACTTTTGTAGAGATAGAAAGCTCATGGGAAAAAGTAGGGGCCATCACGTGGGGTGCTCTTTGGTCTATTTATCTCTCTATATTGGGATATATTGTAGAGAGAGTTCTAGAAAAATAGAGAGAAACTTTTGGGGGTTTTGTAGAGAGAGAAAAGTGTAGAGAAAGAGGCATTGTGAGAGATTGGGTTTCTTCTTTAGTTCTCTCAGGTATGAGTCTCTTGTAATTTTCTTTCTCATTGATTAGTGAAAAACATCGATCGTCTTCGCCCGTGGATGTAGTCACATATGTGACGAACCACGTTAATCTTGGTATTATTTTTTTCTGTTATTTCTTTCATGTTTTATTTTTCTTGCTTGTCGTTTATTTTTGTCAATTCTTTTTTCTCGTACTTTATTTACCAAAAATCAACCCGACGGGTTTAGAGCTTCTGCGCACAACACATTGTTCCAAAGGATTTACGAGAGATTGATGGCAGGTCTAGCGTAGCTGAAACCCATCTCTTCTAACATCTCCTTGAGGTAGGATCCACCGCGGTTGATGTGCTGGATCTCATCTTCATCCTCCTGGGGCTCCTTTGAGGTAGGATCTAAGAGTGAGTTCACCCCATCTCCTCAAGGTGGGTTCACCCCCTATACTGGACAAGCATATGGTGGGTTGGCTCAAGAAACGTAGTATCCTTATCGGCGAAAGGAGTCTCCTTTTTCATGATGAAAGTAATAATGTCTACAGTTTTTTATAACATTTACAATTTGATCCTTCTGTTGTGCTTATTTTTCATTTCATTTGGTCATCCAAGTCTTATAGAGAATGGACAAACATCCTTCAGATTTTCTGTCACTCAGATAAAAAAGTGTGTCCTTTTGCTTTTTTATGTGAAAGTTTTGAGCATTGATATTGAATGTAATGATTGTGAAATGTGTGGCTGCTGTCAAAACATAGTTATGTTTATTAAACAAAAAAAATTGACCGTCTGTTTTTTCTGGTCTGACTGTTGCTTCAGTCTGGTTATGCTGGTGATACTACGATCATAATTGGGGAAAATAAGATAGCAAATAATTGGGATAAAAAAGTTTTATATGATAATCAAAACGTTAAAATATGAGCTACTTAAATATCGAATAAGCAAGTTAGGGATACAGATTTGTAAATGAACTAAATAACTAATTGATGAGGAAATTTTTTGAAATATGAGAACCTTTTTTATTTTTCTGTCTTGAATGCCTACCACACTCTTTACTCAAAAAATATTTTTTTGGTGCAAAATAAAATTGGGAATGGCTCCTCCCAGATGGACATACCTTGTATATCTGAATCCGACAGTTTGTTGAGAACTATCCGATTTGATTGTATTGGTTGATCCATTAATTGGATGGGCCATTCTGATAATTGTTTTTTATTTTCATTTTTTTAGGACTGAAACTGTTCATTTTTTCTAGGTTGGACAGGAATTTTTTGTTCAAACTGATACCAGATTCTTATCTCTGGATCCAGTTTTGAAGATATTATTCTAAATTCTTGAAACATTTTCTGTCAATTCCTCTTTCTTTCTATTTTCAGAATTTATTTCTTTCATTTGAAGCTGGGGGCAGTTTCTTTTCACATTATTCCGAAAGAATCCATTTGTTCAGTGAGCTGGTTCCCGAGGTTCCAGAGGATTTTACTAGTAAATTTTTTATATTTTCATCTGTACTAGTAGCAATAAACTTCTGTCTAGTTACTGACTACACAACCTATTGTGCTGATTGTTGGCTGCCAAACTATGCCTGTTTCTGTATGGTGGTTGTAGATATGCAACCCACTCAGTGGTCATTAAATCATAGTATTTCTTCTTTAGCTAGCTATTTTGCTTTGAGATGGTGATCGGATATGTTCTGTGTTCTTTTGATTGAATGGTACTGTTGATTCCAATGGTTGTCATTCCTTGGAAGCAGTATGTGCTGGACGTTTCTGATGGGTTGCACTCTTCATTTGGTTTGATCTTCTTCCCGTTTGGATGATTTTTTATTTTTCAATTTTTGCTAGGATTTCAAATTCAGTGAGTATGCATTTAAGCATGATCTAGTGAACTCTATTAGGATTTGTTAAAACATTGCAAATAATGCTGGAGCAGAAATGCAGAATATTTCTATGGGACTTGTAAAGCTGTTTATATGCTTTGCACATGTTATTTATGCAGGTTATGTTGGATGCTTTAGGATTATACATGGTTATGTAGTTTCACTGTTCGTAATTTTAATCTATAGTGCAGTTATCTTCTGCTGCTTAATTATTAACATAATTAATCTATTTGTCTCATAATCTACATGAGAATGCTCTTGTGTGTTACTAATTTCTTCTTAGAGCCTTCTCGTTCTTTATTGTTCTTACTTGATTGGAGGATTTTCCAATGTTCTGCTTTAGCTATCTTGATGCTGATATATCTTTGGGGTTAATTCTTTCAGGGACATGAGCTTGTAATGCATGTACTTTACCATCTTCATTCAGTTATGATATCTGAAGAGGGAACTGATTTCTCTTTTGATGACTCAGTTTACGAAAAGTTTCTCTTGATTGTGGTGGGTCTCATGTTACCCAAAATGCATCAGGCTTAATTTCTTCAACTGCCCTTGCTTTGATTCTAGGTTTCGTTTCTTTCTTTTTTTTTGGTTGAAACTGTTAATTCTAGGTTTCTTTTCTTTAATAGGCAAAGGCTTTACGTGATTCCTTGCCAGCATCAGATAAATCCCTCAGTCGATTACTTGGTGAAGTACCGCTTTTGCCTGCCTCTGCTTTGAAACTGTTAGAGAATCTTTGCCAACCAGATGCATCTGACCACCAAGGAAATGAATTGCGCAATGGCGACCGGGTCACTCAAGGCCTTGGTGCTGTATGGAGCTTGATTTTGGGGCGCCCACTTGTTCGGCAAGTGTGCCTGGATATCGCCCTGAAGGTACAGGGTGTTGCAAAGCGTACTTGTAGACATCTTTAATATATGAAGCATGATGTCCTATGCTCTATCAGTTCTGTTTCTTGTGCACATAGAGGGCGGGTTTTGGAGTTTTCTATTTCTTTTTATATCTTTAGAGCTATTGTCTTGTAGGCTGTTTCTAATAAACAGTTTGTATGGCTTATGATGAAACAATCCCAGTATTGTATGTCTTTGTTCAGGTAACAATAGATAATAAAAGTTAAGTATATTCATGGGATTGCCATATAACCTATAAAATGTGTTCTAGAATATAAGTAAAACTACATTCGACCTGCAAGGTCAATTTTCACCAAAAAGGGGCAACTTTCTTTTCATTCCTTGTATTCAGTAACAAAAGATTTTAATAGTTATTTTAAAAAATATGAAAGCAACCCTTTCTCAAAAAAATAATAATATGAAAGCAACCCAAATGGAGTGCACCAAGAGAGATTCTGAGATGGCATATGAATAACCCTCAAAATCCAACTCGATTGAGATTTTAAAACTAACCCATTAGCTAATGCATCTGTGTCGTCATTAACAGTGTTAAAGAACATCATGAAAAGACAGGAATCAGGCTTGGGTCACGACGGTAGCAGCTGGGTTTTCATAGCGCTGTCTCAAGTTCCATTGCTATGTAACCTTGTCCAAAAAAAAAAACATCATGAAAAGACACGAGTAATGTCTTCATTCTCAGCATGTATTATCCTTCTCCCTTCCCGACCAAGGCAGAGTACACAACACTGCAGCCCACCTGATCAAATTCATACCATCACCTTCAACAATAAGCAGGCGCTCTGCCTTCCTCAGATTGAGCTTAAAACATATTAGCTCCCATTTCTGCATAGGAAGAATAACATACATCTATAGCCTGGAGGAAGACTTTAAAGTGCTCCCCCCTCAGTGGACCCCAATTCCCTCACCCCTGGATTGCCCTTTCTCCCGTTAAAATTTGAGTTCACCACCCTTTTCCTGGAGGATCCATCTATGACATGGCTTGCCCAATGTTGCATCAGAGCAAGCCACTGTACTGCATATAAAGTTTTGTTGTTTTATGTTGGAGTGTATTCTTTTTCTTGGAATTCCCACTTTTGGTTTATGACCGTTTTAATTGATGAAAAGAAGAGTTCTAAACATATGCACAAATCCTTATGGTATTTATTTTTCCATTAGCTATGAACTGGTTATGTTATATGTCATGTTTTTTCTTCAAGTATTAGTTTTTCCTTTTCATCCTGGTGATGACTAAGGTTGGCTTCTGGTGGCAGTGTGCGGTGCACTCACAAGATGATGTGAGAGCCAAGGCTATTCGTTTGGTATGCAACTATTGATAAGCAATGGAGACTCATTTTCGTCAAGCATTTTATGGTTTTAAACTTCCTCACTAGTGATTCAAGATTATTTATTGGATGTGCATGGGAATTCTCATATCACATGAAGGATTTTGAACATCTACTATCTGCCCATTGTTCTCTGTTTGGACAGGTGGCAAACAAACTCTATCACCTGAGCTACGTATCTGATAATATTGAGCACTTTGCTACAAATATGTTGTTCTCTGTTGTTGACGGTGAGCCAGTGGCAGATGGTAAAAGCACATATTTGGACCCCAATGAACAAAGATTGCAAACAGAGGTATGTTTCCTTCCCTATGAAGTCTTAAAGTTTGTATCATTTCTATGGAGGTGGATGAACGTTCCTTCTCGCGTTGTTGGTTAAGGTTTCAAGTGTTATTAGCATTATTTTGGAGGAAGCATGCTTTATTTAGTTCAGAATGTTCCTAGAGCTATCTGTTTTACTTCTTAAACCGGTCATACTTTACTATTGACAATCAGACATTTTTTTTGACAGTGCTTTGTATTTAATTTTCTATCATTGTTCCCATTTCCTGCTGCTTTACCATTTGATCTTTTTATGAGACTTCAAGTTAACAACAGTGGGAAGCAAAAGATGCTTCCAATATGTTGTATGATCTACTAAATTAGGTGAATAGCTTATTCTCAAGTGGGTGGGAGGTGATAATTTTTTTGGTACCTCCTAGAAGGCTGAACATTCTGCTCCTTCTGGCATGGATCTTCTGATGTTTGCATATTTTGTTTGAGTCTAAATTGGTATATATGTTTAAATTCCTGTAGATTTGAGCTGGCATAGCTGCCAGGGGCATGGAACTTGTAATGCAGTTTTTTTTTTTTGGATGGGGATGGGAATATGGTATTCTGGGATTTGCTAATGGGGATGTCAAGGGAAAGAACATAGGATGGCTGGACTTTAGGCCTAGATCAAAACAGAGGAAATTCAGAAAATTTAGGTTTCTTGTGAGGCTTGGGGATCTCTAGTAGGTCCAATTTAAGAACGTCAATAATATCGTGGAGATTGATAGGGTGGTCTCTAGGAGGAATATTGCGGTCAAGTCAGTTTCGGTAGAACTTGTGAGCTGAAGTTCTACTCCAATTGGACCTCCATGGTGTCTTATTTTGTAGGAAGATCACATTTGCAAGACTTGGGCCATGTTACATTTTATAGTTAAACTCAGTTCATCAGATAATATACTTGTGTTAGTAAATAAAATGATAAAAAACTATTATTATCATGACAATTTGGAAACATACATTTTTAAGATAGGAAAAATCTGTCCACACTTGGTCGCAATCTGGGACATAGTGGCAACTGTAGTTTGGAAAGACTGGTGTATGGGTGTGATGTGCTTCTTTGGGAAATCGCTCAAAGATGTGGGTATACATGCTTGTGTGTACATGTTGTTCATCTTGGGGCTGCGATATGGAAATGTGCATGCTCATGCATACATCTTCTTCATCTTTTGGAGGACATGCAAGTACTCCTCTATTTGGAAAACCTACCATTTTAGTAATTTATCTATTCAAAAAGACTAGGAATTTAGCTAAGATTATTGGTATTCTGGCAATTATAGTACCCTGCTTACAGTCAGAATCAATGCGTGCTACTGAACTCTGAGTGTGGATGGCAAGCCATTATTTAAAACTTTCTGATTTATGGTCTTTGACGGTTAGCTCTTGATATATCAGTCCCTTCCAATGATGTTTCTTGTTATGATTGGAAATTTCAATCTGTGGTTGGACTATTTTGGTGACTTTTAATAATATCTCTATTAATTTTGCTTTCTTCTGGTCGAGAAACAGGAGACCTCTGCTAGTGGGTCACAGAGTTCGGCTCCTGATATCCTTGATTGTGTTGAAAAGGTTGCAAGAAATGTCCCAGTTGTTTCCTTGTCTCAAGCTCAATGCTGCATGTCGTTGTTCTTTGCTTTATGTACTAAGGTTCGTACTTAGAGCAGGTTCATAATTACAGGTAGAGTACTTCAGTGAGTTACAAAATGAGTTTGTATCTTTTGATCTGGTTTTAATGTGGTTGTCATTTTCTTTTAGAAACCCAGTCTTCTTCAACTGGTATTTGATATTTATGGACGTGCACCTAAGGCAGTCAAGCAGGTTTGATATTTCTAGTTAGCTTTATATGTCATTTTTTTTTTAAATCCAGTCAATAGGGTGTCCTGCCTCATTATTTAGCTGGCCTATGAACAGTTTTACCAACTAATGTCATTAACTCTTAAGAATTCTGATGATGCAGGCAGCACATCGGCACATTCCTATCCTTTTAAGGACCCTTGGGCCATCCTATTCAGAATTGCTTCATATTATATCTAACCCACCTCCAGGAAGCGAAAATCTTTTAATGCTGGTATTATTTGCTTTTTGTTTCTTGCCATTCAGGTTGAACTTCCATTATCTTCATAACTACTATATGTTTATGTGGAGTTTGTGCTGTATTACTGCTAGGTATTGCAAATTTTGACTGAAGAAATGACGCCTTCTCCTGATCTGATTGCTACTGTTAAGCATTTATATGCGACTAAACTGAAGGTATTCTCTCATTTTTACTGAGACATTTGGATGATATTATTGCTATCTCATACTTAGCAAGCCCCTTTTCTCATGTTGCAGGATGCAGCAGTCCTTATCCCATTGCTATCCTTACTATCAAAAGATGAGGTTCTTATCTGTACTGCTCTTTTTGCGATCCTTGTTTTGTAAATGTTCTGAGCATGATAATGCATGAGTAGGCAGGCCTCAGGATAGGACTTTCTTCATTGGTAATAGTTGAATATTACTGGCTGGAACATTAGTTCTTCAAATTTTTGTGATTCATATCTAATGTCTATTCTGTTTGTTCTGTAATTTTGGCAGAACTTGAAAGGCATTGAGAACAATTATGGCTAAATTTTTTTGTGGTACTTCCGGTGCCAACTGAATTTGTAACTGTTTATTGTTTGACAGTCTTCCTTTTCTTTAAAGGGATTTCTAGCATCATTAGCAGATGTGGCTGCATAATGCGTTATGCAGCTGCATCAAAGTGGTGCGGCCAGCATTGTTTTCAGATGCGGCTGCATAATGCATTATGCAGCTACATCAAAGCAATCAGACCTGGGCCGTACCAAAGCGGCCCGCCTAGGTGGCCATGCAAGATGCACCCACCTAGGTGGCACAAAGCCCACATATGCAGCCGTGACAAGGGTTTTTTTTAAGATGACGCCATCCTACAAGAAAAGAGTGGGAATGACTCTTTTTGGGGCCAAAAATGTCCGCGAAAAATCGAGTTTTTAACTGTATGGACAAAAGTGTTGCTTTAATCTCACTAAATATACAAAACCCGCTAGATTTGGGGAGGCGTCAAAATCTCCAGTCTAAGGTATACCTTCATTTTTGGGCATATGACCATCTACCCCGTTTTTTTTTAGTTATTTTGTCGGAGCAAAAGTAAAATAGTTTGGTCATTAGTGTGATGATATTTTATTATTTTCATTATACAATTCAATTTGTAACATATTGGATGAAGCCAATAGGGGAAGTGAAAGATTGTGAATTATTGAATAGGTTTTCTTTATTTGGGATTTCATGAGTGAGACGCTTATTTAAATTCTTCCCAAATAACTGTACAACAGTTAATGTAAAAATAAATTTATTTTTTTAATTATGTACCTTTTATGCTGCCTAAAATACCCATTATTTAAAAATCATGGACTCTCTCTCTCATGTTAGAGCCATGTTGACCACCTTGCACCTGTTCACTAGTTTTACAATAGGAGCATCGACCATGGCAGGCAAAGACCCAAATGTTCTCTCTTCTAGAGGGGCTTGTAGGACCAATACTAGCCAATCGAATTTATTAAAGGCCTGAGCTTGATGGGCTTTTGAAATTGGGCCATCCCAGACAAACCAATGAATGGCCAAGCCCATTCCCATACCAAGGCTCGTCAATTTGTCTTAGATCGATGGATGAATGAATTAGATTATTTGATTTTAATTATATTAGACCATGGAGTTAGAAAATGTTGCTGTTACTCTCTTACAGTGACTCAGACAACCATATACATTAGGGACAAATATTAAATTGAAATGCCTACTATAACATAAATCACATGTTCATTTTATTCTTTGTATCAAGTTGAATGACTTGATATTATTTGTATTCTCATAGTTTTTATCTTTTTTTAAATAAATTATATCTATTGTCCACCTCAGACATGATGTCAGGCACATAGCACATAGAACTCCCCTAGTGCCTCGCACCACATTCTGCATTTGATAGCCTTGATTTCTAGTTCCTAAACTCTTCATGTGCAGCTTCATATCTCAAGAGTTTCATCATCAAGTATTCTCACTCTTTTATGAGAATAGCAGTGAGAAACTTGAGACTATCTCTTCTGGGATGTGATGTTAATGCCCGTTGATTTTCATTTGGTTTTCTGAAACCAGGTTCTGCCTATATTTCCTCGACTTGTCGATCTTCCACTGGAGAAGTTCCAGATTGCTCTTGCTCGAATTCTTCAGGTACTACATGACTTGTTCGCCTATCAAAACAGCTCCTCCATTCGGTACTCTTTCTTATTGTGTTTCACTCTAACAAGTAATGCTCGTGGCTTGGCCTTCTCGTGTTTACTATTTTGGCTTGTGTGCGTGATTGCCAATGAATGTTGCTATTGTTGTCTCTTGAGAATATGGAACAAGCATTATAAAAAATCATCAGAATATGAAGCATTGGAGCAAACTACTGGCTGATCACAAGATTTATTTCCACGTTAAATGCATTGTTCTTGTTTAGTTGGTGAGTATCGTTAAACTTTCCAGTTACACTTTGGGGATGAGATAGAGCTATTGTTGTTATATAATTGAAAAAGCACATCTTGAAAATTTTCAGAGGTTGCAGTTGTAATTATAACTTAATTTTATTCTTCTATATAATTGCCAGAAAAAAAGGTTTTTGTGGAAATGTGGTTTGAAAATGCTCTAGCTTAATTGCAGAACTGTTACACAGTGTGATTTAGTGAATTATTTATGGGTCAAGAATTTAGCAGTTACTAAAGTATGTTAGCTCTTGTATATAATGAAATATTGGTTCCTTCTGAGTCCATTTACCTGGAATGCTAATGTTATCATAAGGTATTCTTCAATAGTATGATAGTGTTTGGATTGAAATTACTCAAAATGGGATATGTTTGTTTTATGCTTGTTTCTCACCTAGTCTAGGGTAAAGATTTGCCTCTAATTTTAATACTTCGATTTCGAGTTTTTATCTGTTGTTTTGATGTGAGTTTTTATCATGTGTGATGCTTGCTATGGCTCTCTTTGATGTGTACATAAACTTTTAGTTGTGGGCAATTTAGTGAAGAGGTTGCCTATGAAGATGATATTGATAATACTGAACAGTCACTAAATCAAGATTTACAAAAGGGCAATTTGACACATCTAAATTTATATGCAAGGAAATAAAATCCAGTTGTTTAGCTAGCCAAACTGTGGCTTCCATACTTAACTAAAGCATCTACCTGATTGGCCCCCCTAAAAAATGGTTCGTCCGTCTGTTCCCCATAAAGCTCAGCTAATAGAAACGATTAGCAAGAAAACTGGCACTAAACTCCTAATACACCCACCTAATATAATGGAATTAGATTCATTTAGAGATCTGCATTTCAACTCCATTGCCAAAGCTACACCCCTTGCTAATGCTGAAACTCAACATAATTATTCATGGATTATCCAATAGGAATTTCAAAAACGACCGTACATATACTATATTTTGTAGATTTTCATGTAAAGGTAAATTTTTTTTTAAAAGGTTATTAGAGTTGAAGGCATCAAACGAGTAGGGGAATTTGAAGAACAACAAGATTTTCAAGCCAAACACAAGCAATAACCTGGAGAAACCTAGGGTTTCCTCCTCACCCCAAGCTAGGGTTCCAAGAGCCTAAGCTTTTCTTTCTCTTTCAATTTCTAAAGTCACATGGAATGACCCCTTCAAGGCCCCACATAGCTCTTACATATTATAATTAATGTTCAAAGACATTAGATATTTGTATAATACTATTCACAGGGGTAAAATTTTCATTACAAATTTTATATTTAAGTTAGGCGCTTACCGACGCTTTCTTATTAACGTCTTACAATTCGACCCAAAAACTCCTAACTTAAATTCAAAATTTGTAATGGAAATTTTACCCCTGTGAATAGTAACACATGAACAGTACCTAGAATAGAAACATCGTAAATAAAAACTTATAAAAAAACCTTAGAATCCCTAAAGAACTTGAAAATCCTAAAACTAAATTAAAATATACATCCTTTGAAATTAAATAAATATTAAAAACAAGAATAAATTTTTCCCTCCATTATTCTCCCCTAATTGCAAAAAACTCATCTTCGAGTTTTGAAGTGTTTACGATGAATTTAGCATCAAAACCATCTTCTTTTTTGTTGGTTTAAGTATTATTTGTGCTAAGGAGAAATACCCAAGAAACAGATATTGGTATTGTATAGTAAGGAATCGAAACAAACATGTCAAATTTGGCTATCCTTGAACTCGCATTGAAAATTGTGTCGAAAACTTCAAATGCAAGTTTTTAACCTTCAGAGGCTTTTTCGATATCTATTTCATTACTCTCTGGAACTGGGGCTATAATTTACAGTTTATACCACACTTATGCTTCGGTATTTTGATTCCAATGCCTTAAATATCTTGAATGTTCCACCTCTTTGAAATCCTTGAGATCTTCAGAGGCCATGATTTTGATCAATCTCTCTGTCGCCATTTCTCCATATTCTTCACGAGCAAGATCATCTTCGGAGAGATCTTCAACTTCATCTTGATCCTTATTATAGATCGGAGCTCCTAAGAGATCTTGTTGTTCATTTGAGTATATATCGAAGATTTGTGGCAGATCCCAATATACAATTTGTTGAATTTTGATACAACCTGTGGCAAAATCAAGAATGTCCTCCTTCAAATTGAAAACCCTAGAGTTGTGTCCCACATGTCTAGGTCTTCTATCACTTTCCTCTTCACTCGACTGTTCACGTGGAGCACGGAGGTGAAAATGGTGGTACTCGACTGTTCACGTGGAGCACGGAGGTGAAAATGGTGGTACTCGACATCTTCTTACGTAGATCACCATCTTACTCATGAATGATACTCGCAATCTGCTGTGTTAGCTGTTGAACTTGCCTGCTCCTCAATTTCTTCATCTCTGGGATCACAAAGTGGATTTATAAAAATCCCCCTTCCACGGGTTCTTCTTGTTACCATGGATTCGCCAAAATCACAAATTCTTGGCAGATAATCAGCAAAACTTGCTGAAAATAGGAAGATCTAGGATGATTTGACCAAACTTGGCCCAACATAAAAAAACCCTAGGCTCGGCTGTAGTTTCTCGGTTTTGTTGTTGAAAAAGCCTAGGCTCTGATACGAAATTGGTATAGGGAAATTTAAAGACCAGCAAGAACAACAATGTTTTCAAGTCAAACCCAAGCAATAACTTGGAGAAATGTAGGATTTCCAAGCTAGGGCTCCAAAAGCCTGAGCTTGTCTTTCGCTTTCAATTTTAAAAATCATGTGGAATAACCCACTCAAGGCCCCACATACCTATTGTACATTATAATTTGATGTTCAAAGACATTAAATGTCAATAGAATAATTAAAATAATTCCCAAAATCCTAATTGAAACACAATTCGTAATGACAAGTCTTATGAACATAGTGCCTATGAATAGTAACAATGAATAGTACATAAAAAGTTATAAATCCCTAAAAAACTTAAAAACCAAAAAAAAACCCTCAAACTAAATCAAAATATACATACTTTGAAATTAAACAACAAAATAAATATAATTTTGCCCCTCCAATTACTGACCATGCAGATATGGTGCCACTCAATAACTCCCTTTTGGGGTCATTTTCCTTACCCCAATAACCCACCCTTGTTTAACAAACTGATTCACAAACTGATGTCTTGTCTAATGAAAAAAAATTGAAAACAATTCACAAAATATTCCCTGAATCTCTAAGGATTATCCACATTATTGAGCCATCTGAATCTACCCTGGATTCATATGCATGTGTGAATTCCTAGTTATGAAACTTCAGTTTTTTGCCTTGGTGCATTCACATTGCTGTCACTATTTCCTTGATGGCTTAGCTGTGTTATTCAAGCCATAGGCTTTTAGTAATTTTATGAAATTTACGCAGTATTATTGTATTGTATTCTTGCAGGGCTCGGCTCATACAGGTCCAGCATTAACGCCTGCCGAAGTGATTATTGCCCTCCATGGGATTGATCCTGAGAAAGATGGGATTGCACTTAAGAAGGCTTGCACACTACAAACTCTAGGATTTCATTTAGTCGCCTAACTTTTAATTTATTTGTGGAGTAAATGGCACTTCTTATTTGCAGATAACAGAAGCTTGTTCTGCTTGTTTTGAGCAACGGACTGTTTTCACTCAAAATGTCTTAGCAAAAGCTCTGAAACAAATGGTATGCATGTTCGAATGTATTTCTTTGATCCTATAGTAATGTGGATTTTCAGGCATTTTATAAAGATTTAAAAACTTATTGCTGGTTTCCCAGGTTGAACAAACCCCTCTACCTTTGCTTTTCATGAGAACTGTTATTCAAGCTATAGGCACCTTTCCAGCTCTGGTAAGATGCTTTGTTATTTATATAAATGGACAAAGCTGCTTATATTCAATCTTTTATTGATAATTACTCACTTATTTCATTTGCATGGCGGTTGCGTTACATCAACATTAATGGGTATCAAGATAGAGTAATGTTTCATGATAATGAATGACCAATATCTAGCCAAAAATATAAACGGAAATTAGCTTAGTCAAAAAGAACGAAAAGACTAATGTTTTAAACCAGAAGGTGGTCGGGAGGTATTGTCTAGACCAGGGAAATGGTGAAGGAAATTTAATATTGCAATCATGTTCTTGCCTCACCCTCCTGATGATTGCCGGAATTCTTCCCAGATATTTTTTTTTTTTGAGAGAGAATGTTCACATATGTATTAAATGGGATGGAAGATACAAAAGGAGTGGCAGCCCAGAGTCAGGGCCCACTGTACATGAAAGAAGTGGCTATGTGGAATTCAAGAGAATAAAACAGAAAAAATTCCCTTTTCTTTTCATTAATAAATCTAAATTCCACTTACGAGTGCCACAATACACAGCTTTAAATGAAAAACAAAATTCTAAATACAACCTAGGATCTTTTATTTTACTACGAAATTGAATAGACAATCCAAGAATGAAAAACAAACTTCCACTAACAAATTAATGCAAATAATGTTCCTGGAAATCCAAGAAAATATTCAAATATGACTGAAATATAAAGCAAACAGCCAGGAAGACTAATTCGAATTGCTGAGGGTCACCCCCATAGGACTTAGAACACCCACACTCGATTTCTTAATGGGTGATGCACTCTTATCCTATTTGCCTTGCTGAATTTTCTGTGTAGGGAAGCTTCCTTAGGCAATACCTCAGAAACTGGGGTTTTAGAGAGCATAAGCACAATTAGCATTTCTAGACCCCTTTATAAACCCGTGAGGCATGCCACTTTGCAGCACCTCCCTTTAAAACTAATTAGGGTTGGGGCTACGTCCCTCTTTAAACCTAACTAGAGTTGGGCTTGCAACCCCTTAAGCCATATGGGGTAGCGTGCAACCTATATATATATATATATATATATAGAGAGAGAGAGAGAGAGAGAGAGAGAGAGAGAGATAGATATATATATATATAGAGAGAGAGATATATATATATATATAGAGAGAGAGAGAGATGAGATGAGATGAAAGAGAGTGGGGTGTGGAGGAGAGACTATGAGGCGGGTTCCCCCTTACTTATGTAGGCATTAAGGCCCCCAAGGTATGCCTATCCCAATATGACTCACTATGAGCAACAGGATTTTAGGATTTGTAAGGTGAAATAAAATATTAAATTTGAGTCATCCATCCCATAAACCATCCATCATGATTTATAGAGGAATATTGCAAACATTATCCTCTTAATGTTTGTCCCATATCCACTTTTGGTCAAACTAGGATAAGACCAATTTAAAAAAACGTAAAGCCTTCTAGAACTTCCTTTATCTCTTTTGAAATTGTAGGAAGTCAAAACAAACTATTTTGGTAAAAGATATTATAAAAAGAACTAACTCTCACAAATATGGACAATCTTTTCTTAGAGAAAAAGATTAACTTAACTAACTTCAATTAGACACTTTTAATTTTATTAAAATAAAACTAAAACATGAGAGGAGGCGTGCCACCCTTATGGGTGACCTTTGGGCTCCATGCTGCACCCATGTGGTGTGGCACACAATGTGGGCTCCTCCACATGATCACAAATTTCGACAATACCCTTTTGAGGGTTTTTAGTGATGAAATTGATTTAAAAAATTGAGAAACGAAAATTCACACAATTATTTCTGACACTGAAAGTATAATATCTAGAAGTGAACCGGTACAATGGGTCAAGATAAGTGATTGTCATGCCACTCCATCGGATCTAGTAACCATGATCCTCGACCATATTCTCACACCTGCCCAACGAGAGCCACGACCCATAGTGTCATGCTGGGGTCTATGATTGGCTCGTCAAAGTCAGAACCACAGTCCTGGAATGTGAATCACAAGTTCCTCCACGAAGAGCAAGTCACACACCTATCAATATAGTGCAAGGGGGATTATCTTTACATACATGTACACGTCCTTTTCAGGGTTGATTCCCAGTAATATGACTGTAATCTGTCCATGCAAGTTTGTTGAAGATTTAGCCTTCACTCTTACAAGCTTCACTCTTACAAGCCTACATCCACATACAGGAGACCACACAATCGTCGTGCCCTACAAACTATGCTTGGGCATCTCTATGGCCTTAACAAGGGATGGCCTTTTGTAAACCCATCGCAGTAGTGCCATATGCCTAGGGGTAAGGGTTTTGGACATGACCAGGGCCATAGATTGCCTAACCCTTTGGTCTGTCACGCTAACACATACTCCCAATAAAGTGTATAATCCACTACAAATGATTTTTGCCATGCTCTCACAGCCTTGAGAGGCCACAAAGCACCAAGTATATAATTAAGCGAGAGAGAGAGTCCCCGCGGGGGGGGGGGTTGTTGTGGAACAGTGCCTAGGGGAGCACCTGAGAGTCTGGCTGGCTGAGGAGGCTGAGCCAGGAAGGGACGAAGGTTCTATGGTCCTCCTTGTGGTACCTGAGCCTGGAGGAGAGGTTGGAGAGAGAGAGAGAGAGAGAGAGAGAGAGAGAGAGAGAGAGGAGGGGAGGGGAGGGGAGGGGAGGTTGGGGAACAGCTCCTAGGGGAGCATGCACCTGAGAGTCTGGCTGGCCGAGGAGGCTGAGCGAGGAAGGAACGAAGGTTCTATGACCCTCCCAGTTGTCCCTGACCCTTGAAGAGACGTTGGAGATCTGCCTTTGTCCCCTAACTCATATTTTGGATCTGGCAAAGGCATCCACTTTGATGAACTTGCTGATGTCCGCCTCCAGCCCATCACCTTTAAGGAAATCTCTTCAGAATTTCTTTAAATACATTCTGTGTTGAACACGTATCATGCTAATCCTGCTCAGGTTCCTAGATTCATGCTTCTGTGCAAGTTTTCTTTTTGGCTTGGCTATATTCATTTATTCATACCTATTTGCAGATGATTTGCTATCTTCTGTTCTGCTTTAGGCATTATTGAAGTTTATAGAGCTTGTACAAGAGATTATTTGGTGACTTTACAGTCGAAGTCTCTTGTGCTGTTTCTCAAAGTTTATTGTTTTATTGTGTCTATCAGCAAATTGGTATTTTTCTATTTTTTAGTCATACATTTCCTGAAATGTGGTTGGATTCAAACAAATGTTTTTAATTGAAACATTAAGGACTGTAACTTGACACCTAGTTTGTATTGTTGAATATTGATTCCATTCTGAAACTACCTATATTTTCACTGAACATGAATTTTTCTTATTTTTCAGGTTGATTTTGTTATGGGTATACTATCCAGGCTGGTGGGTAAGCAGGTAAATGCTAATCTTTTTTATCCTTTTTTTTTAAGAAATGTTTTTTTGACTTGTAGTTGTATTGCTCATTTATAATTCAAATGTAGCTTATCAATGACATTCTACTCATTGATTTCTCATGTGATTTCTTCTTGGTTGATTTTATTAATTGTCAGAAATCGTTGCATAAATACCATTGCAATCCTTCCTTATGTATTTTGACTTTAGTTAGTGTAATGAATCACAAATAGATGGAAACTATGTCATTTTGGATATTTCGTGGTAGTTTGTTGAGTATGCATGTATATAGGAAAATTTTGAGTTGAACCTGGATACAGCTTTTATTTATGCGCTCCATATAATTTTCTTGTGGTTGAGCTCAAGATTTTTAGGATCTAGTTATTGGTGTTCAATTAGCTGCCAAGAAAGGAATTTTTTGGTGTTCAGTGTTAAAAACTATAGATTGAATAATAGTTTGAATTCGCAACACCAAATATTACTGGTTGCCAGTACTTGGAGCTGGAAATAGTGAAATATAATTGTCATCAACGAGTAGGGATGAGTGCTGCAGCAACTCGCCCCCACCCTTGCTAAGGAAGAAAAAAATTGAAAAATGTAAAAAAAAGGGAAAAAAAAAAGAAAAAATGGAAAACAGCACCTTGTTTCTTGCAATGAGTATTTTGGATGACTTTGTTAGTGTTTAAGGTGATTTGGGAAACTTTTATATTTTTTTCCCTTGTTTTAAAACTTTTCAGAAATATTCAAGATCAAAATCAAAATTTTCATTGACCATCTTGTATAGAGTTTTTCATCCTCTTAGACCTCTAATGATTTCTACTACCTCTTTTATGTTTTTTCTTATTTTTGACAATTTTTATTTCTTTTACCTTTTCCTGTTCGTCTTTTTTTGGGTTGTGTAGGACTCGTTCAAGTTCACTCGGACTCGGCCGAGTCCTTTGGCTCAGCCAATGGCCGAGTCCCTTGGCCGAGACAAGTTTCTGAACATTGATTGTCATCAGTGTTCGAAAATTCAGCCGCCCAACCGCGTAGGCGAAAAATTTCACAAAACGCCTAGCTGTTGTCTGGGCGATGGACTTATGCGGCCTGTCTCTTGGTGCCCACCTAGGCGCTACAGTCTAGGCACCCACATAGGCGCTGCTGGTGACAGTTTGCGGATGGGCAAAAAAAGCCCTTGGTGAAGGTAAAAAAAAATGTCATTTTTCTCTCATAAAAAGGGGGGGAAAGGGTTTTGGGGGATGTTCTAAACCCCCAAAACAAAGACTGGCTTTTAGGGTGAGAAAAACTCGCCAAAAAATCGTTCTTTTGTGATTTAACGAAAGATCGATAAAGTTTTAATTTTTGTGATTTCTTCCCAAAACAAGGGCAATAGTTCGTGGGTGGATTTAGAGCTTCTAATAGTTGATTTTGGGGACCTTTGGCGACCCAATTGACAAAGTTTGCACTGACATCGATTTGATTTTGATATTTTTAATGTATTATCAACATTTGAAAGAGGGTTTTGATTTTACTTTGCTACAACATATTATGTTGCGAATCATGTGTTTTTTCTTTTATCTTTTTTTTTTCTTTTACCTTTTTTTTTTCTTTTACGATATATTTACATGTTTAGTTGATGACTTGATGTATTTGTTTTTTGATTTTGCCTTGTTGACTTTGTATATCATTTCTAGTCTTCGCTTCTAGTTTCCTGCAATGATATTTGGGATTTCAAGTATTTTAATGTCTTACAAATTACAATCTCTTTTGAGACTTGTATCCGTAAGTCTATTATGTGATTGTTCTATTACATTTTCATCTATTTCACGAGGAGTTTGGGCTCTAAAATTGCCCTAAAAACTCCCTAAGACTTAAAACCATGTCCTAAGAACTCCCTTGTTGTTTTTGTTTTGGGGGGGGGGGATGGGGGGTGTTCAACTTTGGTGAGGGCACCGTGTCTCTGGGCCCTAGGTGTCCCAAAACGCATAGGCGCCTGAATCTGCATTTTTGAACACTGATTGTCATTATTAGATTGAGAATAGGAAGTGACATTGATTACCTTGAAGTATTATCTAATTTGATCACAACTTTGATATCCTATTTTTTTTGAGGTACAGTTAATTATGTGACATTTTAATGTTCGTAATTTTTACTTATGTTTGTGTGCAATGTCTTACCTGATAGCAGAAAAAGGTTTAAAATGGAGCTCCCTTACAGGCTCTGTTTCATTAGATCTAAATTTTTTACTATTAAGTTCAACCGGCTATCATCTGATTCAATTTTCAATTATTACCATTTTTGTTGTTGGGATTTCTGAATTAATTTTAAAGCATCACATTCAGATCTGGAGGATGCCAAAGTTGTGGGTGGGATTCTTGAAATGTGCTTCTCAGACGCAGCCTCACTCATTTCGTGTGCTATTACAGGTTTCCTTTGCTTGTGGTTATTATTAATGTTGTTGCCATTTTGAAAAAAGTGTACTGTAGTCCAATGGACCATTGGAAAACAGTTTATTGGAGCCATCACCGTCCAATGAAATGACAGATGCAGATAGAGGACCCACCAGAAGAGGGCTTCGACTCAATGGTGTCTTTCTTTATCTCCATCACAGTCTTGGATGATGATGATGCCAACGGACTATGGTTTCCATGGTTCATTGGAGTTGAATTATAGTTTACCTTCCCTTCTTGAGTATCCATTTTTGTTTTGTTGGTTCATATGAGTGTTTCTGCCTGCAGTTACCTTCTCCGCAGCTCGAGAATGCTCTAAACAGGTACCCCATGCTGAGGCCTCCTCTTGCTGGCCATGCCAACCAACCTAGCATCAGAACTTCTCTCTCAAGGTAGTGCCTTGCTGCTGAATGCGTATGTGCATACCAAATTTATATAAGTAAATTGGAATGCTTTTCCAATTTTCGTTGCATGATATATTTCATGAAGTTGGATAGTGTACAACCTTGGATTAAATCGAGATGTTAGCTTACCCATAATTGGGCTGCAAGATACTTTTTGGTGAACTTGCGTTTTGAGTTCCAAGAAAATGTGGCATTTTGTATGGGGATGGAAACTGGTATTTTCCGTTTTCATCTCTCACAAAACAGCATTATTTTTTGTGTGCGTCCTCACCTATATGTGGTTCTAAAGTGGCATCTGAAGCAACCACAAACTTGTTGCCTACCCAAAATTCTACCCCAACAGTACGGAAACATGTTTTTGGGTGGCATCTGGGCAAGCCTTAGGCTTTTGCAAATGTAGAATTAATTTGGATTCCGAGACATTGTTGATCGGCCAAAATTTTTGAAGAATCACTAACATGGATTCAGATTAAGGATTTCTTTTAATGTATAGGGATATCTTTCAAAGTCATTTAAAAGTAACGAGCTAAAAGAGAGTTTTGAGCTAAAATCAACCTTTACCCCCCCCCCTCCCCCAGCCCCCCCCCAAAAAAAAAGAAAAAAAAAAAGTAAATTGTGTCAACATTTTGGAATATAAGATGGCATACCTCAACTTGACCTCATTCTGTGAGAATGTGTAGTACATTGATCATTCTATCGAATGGTTCATTTATTGAGATTATGCTAATTTGATCCAGCATACATTTGTATTACAATTAATGTAGAGATGGCTATTTTCTATTAGGGAGGGGAAAAAAAAACCATGGATGGCAGTTTTACGATCAAAATACAGTGCTACTGTTTGGCCTATGCTTTTCTTCTTTGAGGCTATGATCGTCAAATCCAGGGACAAAAAAGAAAACACAAACCCCATTGAAGTCAAAAGTGAGAATTAAGATACCGGATCTTAGTGAAATGTCGTTCATTGTCAGTCACTTATGATTTGCATGCTTAAAAGATGGACTATTCGCACAAAATTTGTTTAGCATTTTGCTTTCTGCACCTGACAAGCATTGAAACTGCAGATCGGTTCTTCAAGTTTTGGGTCTGGTTCGTGAACCTCAGGCACCCTCCCCTTCACTTTCACAAGTATCGACACACACTCCTGATGCAGGCTCTTCTGTCCAGAGTACGACCCTTGCATAGGCCTCGAGCATGGCAGCATTTTCAAGTTGTATTATAGAGTATGGGTGGTGGTTGTTTTGTCTGCCACCCATTGTCCAAGGAGCGCCATTTGAGTTGAGCTCTTCAAATCCCCATAAAGAGGTTGTCATGACGGGGATAGGAGAATTCAGAGGAAGTTTTGCCCTAAAAGTGCGTTTTGGCAGTTGAAGCCGATCACCCTCAAAGATGTACCATAGTTGTATCCATAAATTGATTCGTAGCTTTTCTTCATTTTTTTTTTTTCATATTTGTTGTCTTCTCAGATCAACCTCACACGACCCAAGGCTTGTTCAATTGTTCTTGGTTGAGTGTGTATATTAATAGTTGTGAGGCCTGCAAAATTTTTTAAAATGTTTTTGGCAGAGGTGTTTACTGATATTTTTTATTTATTTTTTGTTGGTAATGTGGGGATGTTTTTGATGGAATAGATTCCACCATCATAAAACTTAAACGTAAAACCATGCCAAATAAAATAACTATCAATTGTCCTGGATCAAAATCCAAACAAACAAATCTTGGCCTTGATATGGGAAACTTGCTAGGATTTTGGGAGATAAAATAATGGAAAAATATCGTCGTACCTTTTAATTTTTATTTTTATATCTCACTAGACCAAGGATGCAAAACATATCTCCTAAACTTCCCATTGACTCGATCTACTTTTAACCAACTTTTTTAGCCCTAATAAATATAAAAATAACACTCGCATCCTAAACCCTTTCTTTGTATTCTCCCAAATTTCTCTCTTTCTCCCAAACCCCTGCTCTCTCTGTATCTTTTCCCCCACTTTCTCTCCCCAGGCCTCTCGCTCTCTGTGTTTTCCCAAATCCCTCTCTTTCACCCTAACGCCTCTCTACCACTCCCTAGTGGGCCGGATGTTCTCCCTGTGAGAGATCATTTCTTCTTCGAGGTCACACACAAGCTCAGAGATATCTACGGTTTGGAAATCCGTTGATGGATTTTTGGGTGTCTTGGACATTCTTCTTCACACGATGGGTGGGGATTGCAAGGTGGGTCTTTGGATTTCTTGAGCACTCGTTGTTCACAGAATGGGAGGGCATTGCAAGATGAGGAGGTTTCGAGGAAGGGATTATCAGGAAGGCCCCCTCCATCTGAGTCATTCAACTGCAGCACTCTGCCTTTCTGTGCTCAAGCGGAGGCCGCCGGCGGAGAGAGAAAGAGAGAAGTTTGGGGAAGAGAGAGGAGATCCCCAGCTCTTGATGGGAGATTTTTAAACCCTGCGGAGAAATTTTTCTCTAAAACCCTGTTTTTTATGGGAACATTTTCTCTCTCTATCTCCATCTCACTGGTTGCCCATATATAATTAAGTACCTTCACACCTTTTGGCCCTTTCTCTCTCAACCCCCCAACTCTGGCAACCCTTTCTGCGTGTTTTACAGCGGATGCCATCTGAACCCATGACAATTTCAACGGATATGGTTGTCCTCCGTGACTGAGAAAGTCCAAGTAATTCTTAGAGAGAGAGAGAGAAACCCTACAAGAGAGGAGAGAGAGCTGTAGGGGAGAGGACAAGAGAGGGAGAGTGCAGTATTACGAGAGAGAGAGAGGGAGCTTGGTTTGGGAGGGATTTGTGTTGATTCATTTTAGAGAGAGAAAGAGAGAATGGATACTTGTGGGTACTTCAGCTAATCGATGTGAGGGGCTTAACAATATCCCATGTCAAAAGCCATTTACAGGTTCCAAACCCCAAGCTTCAATGAATAAAGCACTTGCGTTTTCCTTTTTCCTTGCTTTTCAATTTTTTCTCTGCTAATTACCTGGTTGATCATCCATCAATTTATTTTTCCATTTTCTTTTGAGTTTCTTATCAGATGTACAGAAGCATGAAGAGTGACTCAAGCAGACACGGTCAGTCCCTCTCGCTCTCTCTCTGCTATTTTTAAGGGCCCCTCCATCTGAGTCATTCAACTGCAAGCTCTCTGCCTTTCTTTGCACGAGCGGAGGTCGTCACCGGGGAGAGAGAAATAATGGGTATCTTTGAGGAGACTCACGGGAGAGAGAGAGAGAGAAAGAGAGAAGTTTGAGGAAGAGAGAGAAAAGTATCGGTTTTAAGAAAGAATAAGTTTTTTTTAAATTTGTTTGGGTTTAAAAAATAAAATTTAATTTTAAGTGGATAAAAGTTTTTTTTAAAGGTTAAAAAATATAAAACATAAGATTTTTATATTCAAGATATATTTAGCATTTTTTCGTCTATTGAGATATGAAAATAAAGAATAAGAAGTATTTCTAAAAGTTAAAAGATATAAAATGTAAGATTTTTATATTCAAGATATATTTAACATATTTGAGTCTATTAAGATATGAAAATACAAATAAAAAATAAAAAGTACAAAGATATTTTCTCTAAAATAATCAAGCAGCAGGTTTCCATGTAAAATTGTGGTGGAATGAGGTTTTAGTTTGCCCAAACACACTTCTTTTGATAATATAATTTTTCTTATTATTTAGCAAATAGATTAGCCAAAAGATTTCCTACTCCCATGAGAGTAGACTATCCTCTACTCCCTTGGGCAAAACTTACTCTTAGGTGTATCTTTTTTATCTTAAATTTTGAGAATGTGATCTCTAGAGTCTGTCAAATAATCTCAAAGTGAAAAAAAAAATTAATTCTCTCCATGTGCATGTGCAGAAGAAAAATATCATTTTGTGCTGTAACCATCCCAATTTTTAAAGAAAATGATTTAGATGTTTATGAACTCAAAATCGACATTTTTTTTTTTCTTCTTTGAAAATAATCATCTAGTTATAATTAGATGGATCTTAAAACTTCAAATAATAAAAATAAGAAAAAATCCAAAGATGGTGTTTTGCCGGTGGGAGTAAATGTATAATATGCTCCCAAAGGATCCTAATATACACGCTCAATAGTTTAAGTCATATTTCTGAACTTGCACCATCGCAATACCATCGATGCTAGCGAACTTATCATCTCCCATTATTTGGTAATATGAAACTGCAGTTAAAATAGTATTTTTAAATTTTTTTTTTTTGGGGCTGTTCATTTTATTTCTTAACGGATAATCAACACCATTTTCGGAGCTGCTAATCAATGGATCTACGACAAATTGTATTCCTAGTGATTTAAGATGTGTTTTACATCATAATCTATATATAAACCCTAGGGGAGCTATGAATCCAGAGGCTTATGGTACGCTTTTCCTTAAATTATAGTCGGTTTCCAAATAATTCATTTTAAGTAATTTAAGATGAGGAAAACATAGAATAAGACCGTCTATATTTTGACCAAGGAGGTCACAATTATCCGTAACTGTTAGATTAAATTTGGATGGTCGGGGATGTTTTCGATCCCCCGGTGTTTTCATTATCATACTGATTATAAGAATAAGAGGGATCTCAAATAGGCTTCCTTTTCCACCACACAAGATAACGGGCCCATATTAGCCATGGCAGTGACTGTTAAGATTAAATGCCTTGGAAATTCTTATGAATAGGATTCTCTTTCTTTTGTAACTCTCTCTCTTTGACAAGTTATGTAGGAATTGAATTTGAGATGTTGTGTTTTGAAAATCCATGACTGTTGAGATTAAATGCCTTGTAAATTCTTATGAATAGGATTCTCTCTTTTTTTTTGACACTCTCTTTTGACAAGTTATGTAGGAATGGAATTTGAGATATGGTGCTTTGAAAATCCATGCTACCACCTATATCGAAGCCCAATTTCTCTCTCTCTCATTGACAATATTATATAGGAATGGAATTTGAGATGTAGTGCTATGAAAATCCATACTACCGCCTTGACCCAAGCTTGATTCCTCTCTCTCGGACAAGGTCAAATAGAAATAGAGCTTGAGACGAAATGCTATGAAAATCCAGCTGCTAGCCTTTTAACCCAAGCCCGATTCGTTCCTTTCTCTTTCTCTCTCTTCCCTAATCGCCTTGTTTACCTTGTTACCTTCTTTTAGGCTGCCTTCTATATTTAGGTTAAACAATACTGTATATAGCGGTACCATACCATTTCGATTCCATTCAATTCAAAACGACATATCTCCTAGCACTTTCTCCAGTACGTTTATGATCCTAGTTTATTGTACACATTAAACACAAACGTCATTAACTACCTTAACGACTCTTGACTATATTTGAAGGGTGTAATAAGCTGCGAGGGAAAAACCTTGATTTTCTTCATGATTTTTTAATTCAATTCTCAATAAAAATTAATTTTTTTGTATTATTTTTTTTCTGAAATTTGATCCCGTTAGTGTTGGTTTAATTTTGACTGGATGAAATCCTTCACCGGTTTGATAACAATCTGATTTTAATAATAATAAAAACAGTCCGGCTGCTTGGTTTTGCATTTGACGAGTTAAAACATGGGAAATCCAAATCCTCCTCACCTTCGAGACTTGAGTCGACAAAAACCAATTTATGGAATTTGGACTTTCTTTATGCCAATGAATTTATTTACAATTCGACCCAAAACACAAGGCCCATCACCAGATTACATATCACTCTCAAGTACAAATATTATGTGAAGTTTTAAATTCTTCTTATTTATAAAAATAATAAAAAAATTTATCCAACTTTGTTTAATAGATCTACCGGATCAAATCCAAGTTTGGATCTGGATCAACTTGGACCTCAAGTTGTGGTATGTTGAAATTAAACCGATAATTTTTTTAAAAAATGTATTATTATATTTCATAATATAAATGGTGCGGTTTGTATAGAGCCGAGGCTCTAAACAATTAAAGTAAAGCATATCTTCAAATAGTGTCAAGAGATGTGGTTTCAATATTGGAGATCTTTGTGATAGCCTTAAAATATATATTCATCTGTAATTATAAAATTTGAAGCTTAAAAATAATGTAGATCGAGCAGATATACGAAAACTTGAAAGTTGATGGCTTAAAAATGCGTTACAAGATGCACTATTTCAAAAACTTGAAATGCATTTTTTTTCTCATGTCCATGCATCTTGATGCCAAAATGATCAATTTGAGGATATTTGGACCTCGAAACAACCTCTTCTAATGAAATTTTTGAGGTGGGATCTAATTTGATACTTTGATTGTTTACAGCCTCTCTATACAAACCTTTTCCTAATATAAAATGTAAACTTTTAATAGTAATAACGGGTTAAGTCAGCTTGACCCAACTTGATTAGGTTGTGGCTGAATCCAGGCCCAATCCGACAGAATTCTCCAATCAATACTTCTGGACTTTGACGTAACCCGCTATGTCTAAAAGGGAACCCTGACTAAAGTCAGTTTGACCCATCAGGGGTGGGCCTACAAAAAGGACAATCTCTTCTCCTCCCCTTCCCTTCTCTATCTGAGCTGTCCCTCTCCATAAAATCTCTTATCTACTTTCATCTTGCTCTAGCCATTTCATTCTCTCTATTTTCTTTAGAGGTTCATCGCATTTAATTATTTTTTTAACTATAAATGTATTTTTCATAATGCATCTAAATGCTAACCAAATAACAAAAATACATTTTACATAAAATAAACAAAAAAATTTATATAAGGTTGCAACCTTAAAATGTAGAATTAAAAGTGCACATCAAAAATATATCATAAAAGGTCGTTTGGACATTGGAAAACCCTCTAATTGATCATCTCAAAATCGAGATACATGAATATGAAAAGAAATAAAGATTTCAAGTATGTGAAATAGTGCATCTTACAATGTATTATCTGACCTATCTATTTTCAAGATTTTCATGTGTTTATAGATCTACTTGATTTGAACTATTTTTAGAGTTTAAAATTTTATAATTAGAGATGAAAATAGATTCTCAACCCATCTTTAAAAATTTTTATATCAAAATTAGATTTATGATAAAACTTAGAGGTATGTCTTAATTGGATTGTTTAAGGAAAACATTTACATAAGGTTGTAACTTTAAAATATAAAATTAAAGATGCACTTCAAAAATCTATCATAAAAGAGGTTGTTTGGATGTTGAAAAACCCTCTAATTGATGTCGAGATGCATGAATATATTATAAGAAATATATTTTACGATAAATAACTTTTTTCATACAATTTTTTCCCAGAGATTCAAATGGGCCCCTGGTTTTGGTCATGGGGGGCATGAAATCTTCCCATTAAATCTGGTAAGGATAGTTTCGAATTTTCCAAAATGAAAGGGTGCATTTTCTTACTGCTACTTTAAACTAAAGCATTCAATCATCACCGTGTATCCCGCGTGCGTCCGCGTTCTACTCTTCGAACAACGCTGCGCAATTCCTGCAACATGCATACGACTTCTCTCATTCTTTCTCTCTCTAGTTTCTCACTTTCTCTCTCTTCTTTCCCGCTTTATGTAAAGCACTCTTTTGCAGCTTTCCGTTTTTGTACTTTGAATTCTTGATCCCAATTGTCGGCAATCAGTTATGCAGGACCTTGGAGCTTCCTATGTCAGGTGATTAAATTTCACATATATTCTGGTTTTCTTTCTTTCTGTTTTTTTTTTGGAATTTGATATCAGGACGGTTGAATTCGGTGGCTTCTCTTTTGGGTCTTCTTTATTTGTTTCTCTTGGTGTGAAAAAGGTAATTTTTGATGCCTGATTGATTTGGGGTCTGGGTGTTTTCTCTTCTTGCTCTGAATTCAGAGAGAGCTGTTTCTCTGTGATGAATTATGGGTTTTCTCTGGCCTGAAATGGGTTTTGGTCAAAGAGTTTCATGGTGGATATTGAAAAATTTTAGTGGGTGATTCAGGATCCAGTCTATATAAGCTTTCAATCTGTTCATGGCTTCGATCCGAAGAACTCTCTCTCCTGCTCGCTATGATCGACCCAACCTGAATTCAGATTCCTTTTATACTACTTCCCCATCTTATAAGTATTCACATTTATCGACTAGTTCGTATGATGGAGGAAAACTAATCAGGGCCTTGAATGCCTTGCCATTTTTCCCTGCATTTTGTGGCACTCATGACTTGCTTGTTGGTATCTGTCCACAAAGATATTTGAGGCATCTCGATCGGTCCAGGACAAGAGGACCCTTTTCAAAGAGAGCTCTGTTTCAGTTTTTTATATGCTTTATGTTAGGTCTTTTAGCTGGTCTGAACCCTTTTTACAAAGTGGAGTTATCTGATAATCTATCTTCAAATCACCAAGACTTATTGTTTGAGCTCAAGTCACCACCTGTTAATGCCCAGCAAGATTTAAGTCAAATTGCTAAGAGGGGAAGGATTATTGAAACTGTAGAACCAGAAGGAATTGTGAGCCTAGAGGTTGGGCCTAAACACCAAAAGGAAGACAAAAAGACATCATTTCTTGATTCTACCGTGGATGTGATCTATGGGCCTTCTCTAATTAAGGAGTTTCTTTTTGTTCCTCGAAAGCTTCTGATAATTGTGACCCCAACTTATAATCGAGCTTTTCAGGCTTACCATCTCAATCGTTTGGCTCACACTCTGAAACTAGTCCCCCCACCATTGTTATGGATAGTTGTGGAGATGCCTTCTCTATCAATGGAGACTGCTGAAATATTGAGAAAGACTGGTGTAATGTATAGACACATTACATGCAACAAGAATTCGACACTTTCAAAAGATAGAGGGGTTCATCAGCGCAACACTGCCCTTGAACATATCGAACGTCACAATCTAGATGGGATCGTTTACTTTGCAGATGACGATAATGTATATTCTCTTGAACTGTTCAAAAGGATGAGAGAAATCAGGTATGCTTTTTGATTTGGTCTCCTTTGGGTTTTTATATATGATTTGTTATTGCTTTTTATTCATCGTTTGTTCTGAGTATTTTCATAGTAGAAGTGAGATTTAACCTCGTGGTTGCTGTGGGATACATGGTGAGAGGTTTGGAACTTTTGCTTCCTCCCACATTCATGAAAGTTTCTTTGTTATTCCCTTTTCACTAATAAGGAAATCCGTGACCTTATTATTTTTCTTGTTTTTTTTCTTTGTGAGTTTGTCAATTTAATAGTTAACTTCAGGGAATTATAAAATTTTCGTGCTATGGAATTTGAATATATGTCTCAAAGGTCTTACTGTTCTAGTGTCCAGCTACTGGATTGAACACTACTACTACTAAATTCTAATTTGTAGATCTATCTTATTTGGTTTTATTGTTCTAATAAGGGTGAGGACTTTAAACTTCCCGTTAACCCATCCCAATGCCGGGTAAAGGAGGTAGATTGTGTTAAGTAGGTAGCCGGTGTAAAACTTTACCACATCTTATCGTGATTCCTAAACCTAAGTTAGATGATAATCTCTTTTGGTTTTATGGTCAAACATCATGTGCCTTGCATTGTTCAAGACATGTTAGTTGTTGTGTTACATGGTACAAGATATCCTATAACTACTAGATACTTGGAAGGTAAGTAACTGATCCATCTACTTCAGTATATACACATTCACATGTATGGGTACATTCAGTATATACACATTCATATGTATGGGTACATTAAGGTTCTTCTTGATAGATTTCATAGAATTAGACGCGTTTGATATCTTGGTAGTATCGTAGAGAGAGGAACACAGAGAAAGGAATGGAACTTTTCATGAATTCCCATTATTAAGATGAAACCCAAATAGGGTGTATATACAATGTATAATTTTGGTTTAGACCAAACTATTCCTAATTTCCTGCACTAATACATAATGACAAAATACAGCAAATATGCATGTACATATTGTTATACAATTAAACTCATTAGTCATTACCTCCACCTCAAGCTGAAACGTGCATGAGTGGAGTATCAACTTGTCCACAAGAAAATCATGACGCTTCCGAGTCATTGATTAAGTGACAATATTCACTGTTTCCATATAGCAGAAGAAACATAAGGAAAAGAGAACTTACCATTAAAATAGCGATCACGATTAGTGGCAATCTCGATTGCCCTTTGATTATCTGCACGTAAGGGTGTAGGATGGCAAATGGAGACATTAAAGTCATTAAGAAGAGCACGATTCCTAACAATATCGCTGGTAACGGATAACATAGAACAATGCTCAGCCTTGGTACTTGACTCCGATAATTTTCTTATTTCTTGATCTTCTCTATGATTAAATATTAGCCAAGGAATATACAATAGCTTGTAGTAGAGCAGCAAGTATCTAGATGACCTCCCCAACGCTATCTTCATTATGATGGAGTGAAAAGAACAATCCATGATTGGATGTTCCTTGAACATAAGCGCAGAATTTAGTGAGAACAACTGAGAGATGGGGTCGTCGAGGATATGAAACAAATTGGCTCACCACAATGACAACATATGCAATGTCTGGATGTGTCATCGTGAGATAGATGAGGGAGTCTACAAGTGCGCTATATATTGTGGGCTGGGAAGAGGATCTCCAACATGAATGAAAAGTTCGACATCATGATCTATGGGTCGATCAAACAACCTTGGCATCAGTTAAGTGAGCGAATCAATATCAAGTGTGTATTTCTGTTGATTGATATGAATACAATGCTTAGAGCGAGTGATCTCGAGGCCATGAAAATAGGAAGTCCAAAGGTCCGGCATTTGAAATTGTTTGTATAGTCGTAGCTTCACATCGTTGATGGAGGTGAAATCATCTCTAAAGATGAGAATATCATCAACAAATAGTGAAAGAATGCAAATGCCATGACTTGTGTTATGAACTAACATGAAGTGATCGTATATGCTTTAAATGAAGCTAGTTGTAAGAATTGCAGTCCGAAAGTGCTTGAACCATGCACATGGAGTTTGTTTAAGACTTACAAAGTCGATAGACTAAGGACAAGCAATGTTTGTTTTAGAGTAAATTTTCCTTGGGTAATCACACATGGCTTTGGCACTAGGCTAATATGTAAAGTTTTACCCAATTTTGGGTTCAACCAAATTCATGATCCATGTCATAAGGCAACTATCTATTTTTGTTAGTAGGCTGGGAGTATACCCGTTAACATAGCCCCATAACTTTCTTCTCATGAGAAAGTGCATCATCTGGAAAAACCACAACCCATAGTCACTGGGATCAGGAATGAGCTCAGATCCATAATGGGATGGGGACCGTGGGATTAAGAGATGCACAAAGATTTGTGGGATATGGATTGAGATCCATGCACTGTGAGTTGCAGGAATTGTGATGCCAATATGAAGGGACCATGATCCACTATGAGTTAAAGGGATCATCATCCCAATATGGAGGGAGCGTGATCGAAATTTGTGCAGGATTGAATGATAAATCATATGGGATCGAGGTTCATCTGTCTTAGAAGCGGCGCTCCCAAAGAGCACTTATCTAAGGTACTCTAGCTTGGGAACGAAGTCCATTGAGCGATATGATTAATGTTTTTTCTGAATTCAAAAACTACAATATCATTAAATACAAAGAATGCCCTTTTTAAAAATATTTTTTAATTATTTGTTATCATAAGATTGTGTTTGATAAGTGTGAAGTGAAACTGAAAACTTAAAATTGTTGGAGTTTTGTGGCCTTTAAAGGCCGTGAGAGCATGTAAAATGATATTTATAGTGGTCTATGCAATTCAGTGGAAGTGTGTGTTTTGACTGACCAAGGATTAAGTAGTTTATGATATTGATTACGTCCAAAACTCTTACCCCTTGGCATGTGACACTACCTAAAAGAGTTCACAATGAGTCATCCCTTGTTGGAGTTGGAGAGATGCACATGGATGATGTTTGTAGGCTAGAAAACTTTGTGATTTCCTATGTACAGTTGTAGACTAATGAGAGCAAGGGTCAAAGCCTCAATAAATTTCCGCACGACATGTACACATGACATCCACATTACTGAGAAGCAACCCTATAGAGGGACACATGTACATGTGTATAGAGAGAGCCCCCTTTGCACTATAGTGACAAATGCTAGACTTGCTCTTAAAAGGAGGGGGGACTGAAGTCCACAATCTGGGATCACGGATCCACTCTTTATGGGGCTAACTTTGATAAGTCAATCATGAGCCCCTGCATAAGATTGTGGGGTTAAGGGTCGTTGTTGGGCTGGTTCGAGAACAGTTGTGGACCGTGATTACTGGGTCGAGTAGAGTGCCCTTATAGTCACATATTTTGACCTATTGGTACCAGTCCACTTCTACAAATTATATTTTTGTATAAGAATTATTTCTAGGAAATTTTGGAATTTTTTAGAATTGTTTTAAATATATTTCTGCTGTAAAATCCTTAAGGCATTTTCAAAATTTTCAGAATAAGGAAGGGCTCATGTGGGGCCCTTGGATCCAGCCCCACATGTGCCACCCTCACATGGGTGGGATGTGTGGCCTATGGGCCCACATGAGGCCCATAGGCGTGGCATGCCCCACTCCTTTTTTGTTTTAATTAAAAATATTTTAAGTTAGGCAATCTTTTTAAAATTAAAAAGGTTTTGTCTCCTATTCTTTGTGGGAGTATATTTTGACGAAATAAAAGTTTTGACTTCCTACAAATTTTAGAAAGATAGTAGGAAGTTATAGAGGGATTAAGCATACCTAGAAAAGGAAATCTAATCCAAATAGGATAGGGAATTTTTTCTATTTAACCACCATTGGTTTTCTATCTCTACTCATATATTTTTCTCTCCTCCAAGCCCCTAATCTCTCTCTTGTCATTAAAAATTCATTTTTCTCTCTCCTCCTTTCCATAAAGGGTCACGCCACCCAAAATTTGATAAGACAAGGGTGGCACATTGAAATCCTAATTATTTTTTGGCTGTTCGGAGAAGAAAAAGTGGTACACCCAGCCATAGGAAGATTTTATGCCTTCAAGTCCACCCTAATTTGTTCCTAAGGGTCCTACAAACCTTAGCTAGGTTTCCATGCTCTCTAAAACCCTCGATGAAGAGGTATTGCCTATGAAAACTTCACATATCTGAAGTTCCAGCAAGATCAAAAGGATAAAGGTGTGCCATCAGACAGGGAATCGAGTGTGGGGTCTATTAAGTCCTATGGGGGTAACTTTAGGCATGGTCAAGTAAGCCTTTCTAACTGTTTTTATTTATTTTCAATAATATTTGCGTACTTTTTGTGATTTTTCAGGAATATATATTGTACTTAAATTCATAGTGGAAAGCTGGATATTGTTCCTAGGTTGTGTTTATTTGGTAGTAAAAGGAAGGGTCCTAGGTTGTATTTAGGATTTTCTTTTTTGATTTACAGCATTGTATTGTGGCCCATATAAGTGAAATTTCTAGTATGTTAATAAAAGTGAAGAGGAAATTTTTGAATTTATTACCTTGAATTCCACATAGCCATACCTTTCAAAAAATGAAGATTCAAATTTTAGTTTGTAGGCATGAAAAAGGCTCTAGTGTTTGATGAAAATGCAGTGTCCTTGTTTTCTTTTTTTTGGGTCATTTGGGTTACATGTGATTGGGCATGCAACTTGCGAAACTCTATCTAGTTCCCGAGCTAAAAAAAAACTGCCCTGAGGCAAAGAAAGAGTAAACGTATAAAGGTTTTTTAATGGGGGATGTGATCAACAAGAGGGCATTAGAGACAAATGTCCATTCTATAAAGCTTATAGAGCATCTAGTCGGTGAAATGAAAAGGATTCAGGGTAGGACATAGTAAGCTTTAGCTTTGCAGCTGCTCTCCTTCATCTATGGGCTCCATAATGTAATATGGCAGCAGCTTGTATGTTATGGTGCTTATTTTTGTGATTTACAAGTTCAAAGCTCTACCTTCAAGCTTCAAGCCCGGGTTGCCAAAATGTGATTGGGATTGCTTTTCAACTGGTTGATCTATATATTGAAAACCAATTCAGATTTAAGAATTTTTAGAGAAATATGCTCTTGGAGAGAGAGAGAGAGAGAGAGAGAGAGGGGTTATGGGCTAGGGAGTTAGAGAGAGAGAGAGAGAGAGAATGGGTGGTGGAAGAGGGGGAGTGGTCAGTGCATGAGACTCGAAATGTGTTGGTGATCCAATGTAAATAAAACTCAATTCCACATTGGTGGATGCTCAATTCAATCACCCATAAAACCATGATTTGGATGAGAGGGATCTGGATCTCATTAACCGGGGATCTAGATCCCTAATTTTGCGGATAGAGATCCCTAAATTTGAAAAATGTCTAAAATTGGGATCCCTTGTCCCGAAGCACAGGATTGAGCTTCTAGTGCTAGAGCGACCACTTCTTGGGCGATCTTATTAACTTTGCCCCAAACCATAGTTCTCTCCATCAAACACACTTAGCTAACAACACTCTCTATAATTTTCTTGGACTCGATGAGATGGAAGTTGAACATGGAGTAATAGGATGGCTCTAAGGCTTTTGAGAGTGGATGAAAGGAGGAGGCCGTTATTATTTCAGGGAGATTTTTACTGAAATTTTGTCAAAAAATGAGGTATGAAGAATTTGGTAAGGTGGTTGAAAACTTTTATTTGATAAATTTGATCACGGGGACTTCAAAAATAATGGCTTTGTGTGATTAACGCTCTTGAAGCATAAGTGATGAAGTGTGGGAGATAAAGATACTTGTGCAACTAGAGTTTCATGTGATTGTCGCATACTAATGAAGCTAAAGGGGAAGTTCTAGATAGCTGTGAGACTAACTTTGTTATATAGAGCGGAATATTGGGCAGTCAAGATACAATATACCCATAGGATGAGTGTTGCTGAGATGAGGATGTTGAATTGGATGAATGGCAAGACAAGAAGGGATAGAATTCGAAATGAATACATTCGGAGGAACTTAGATGTAGCTCATATAGATGATAAGATGAGAGAAAGTAGACCTAGGTGTGTTGGCCATGTGCTGCGTAGACCCAGTACAACACTTGTTAGGAGGTGCGGGTTGTTTCAAGTGGACGGCTCAGAAAAGGCAAGGGGTAGGCCCAAAAAGACATGGTTGGAAGTAATAAGAAAAGATATGGCGATTTATGGCCTCACTGAGGGTATGGCCCTTGATAGAGCAGAATGACAGACTAGGATTCGTATAGCCGTCCCCAAATAGTTGGGATAAAAGCTCTAATGATGACGATGACTTATGGGTGATTGTTTTCGATGGGTTGATGCGGGCTGCTATGATATGGTGGTGAAAAGCGATAACGATGGAGAAGGGGCAACGAAGGAAGTGGAGGGATGAAGAGAGATAATGGGTTCAATAAGGGGAAAAAACACAATGTACTTTGGAGGATTAGGATAGTGGTCCCTGGAGATGAAAAGAAAGAAAAAGACCTAGGTTTAGTTAGAGAGAGAAGAAAACCAAATTTTTGAACAAGTGATTCCAAAATTTGCGCCTTACCTGTAAGAGAAATCGACCAAAAAAACACTGCACCCAAACACTGATCTATTTGATGTTTGAGAGTGCATTTGGCTAAGGCTTGACTAGATTAATAAGTTAAAGAAAATCTGCACGTGTTGCTGTCCTTCACGGATTGATAGTCCACAAGGAGCATGAAGATGGAAATCGATGAAATGACTTTGCTCACTCTCATAGTTTTAAAAAGCGGACCGCCCAGCGCCTAGGTGGTTGCCTAGGCGGTTCAGAAGGCCTGGGCGCATCGCCCAGGCCTAGGCGGATATCCCTGGGCGCCCTCCTGAACCTGCCTAGGTGGCCACCTGGGGGAGGAAATACGGCTCCTTGAGTGTATTTTTTGGTCATTTTTTTAATACTAAAGGGGAAAAATTGTGGGTTTTAAGTTCATTTGAAACCTAAAACCCATTTGAGGCTATTTTAGAGAGAGAAAACCTCCAAAAACAAAATTCTACTAGGCCACCTAGGTTCTGGGCACCTGCTTGAAAGTCCGCCTAGGCGTTGGGCGGCCTGGACCCCTTCGACCGCCTAGCGCTTTTTGAAACACTGCTCACTCTACAATAGATTCAGCTCTGAGACCATGATGGATTTCATAGAAGTAAAAGCACTTGATATCTTGGCTGTATTGTAGAGAACAAAACACTGAGAGAGGAATGGAACCTTTCTTGAAATGCTTGTTACTAAGATGGAACTCTAATAGGATTTATGTATAACATATAATTTTGGATTGTACCAAACTACCCCTTCACTAATGCATATAATGAGAACGTAAGACAATACACATGTAGACAAATATTATACAATTATATTTATTATTCTCTCTTTCCTGGATGGGTGGACCTTCATTGGAATTCTTAGTGCAACTTTGGATTTCCCATGCACTTCGAGAAAGCTTATGCACATGACATTCTTGTGACGTGCATTTATATATGAATTTTCATGTAAATTTATGTTCTTTTCTTAGGAAGAATGTGTTTTAAAAGAATGTACTTCAGTTCGGCCTTCGCTTGACATGTAGAAGCTTCATTAAATCCAAAATGTACAAAGGATAAATACAATTGCAATATTCCCTTATGATGGTAAGCTCATTAGATCAAAGTTACCCTCAAGTACCCCCACATTTTCTATGCTGATTTAGACTCCCACATTTTCTATGCTGATTTAGACTCACTCACCACAAATCTGATTTAGACTCACTCACCACAAATCTTACATCATTCACGTATTGACCCAAATAAGTTCAAAATGTCATCATATGCAACTCTTTACCTCTACAGGCATGAGGATTTTCCTCTTACGCACATGATTTTCTTCTATCTTGCTAAAATTGAAGAAAGTGGCTTCATTTCATAGTCATGTGGGATGTCTTTGATTTTGAGGTTCACATACATGGGTCCATGCACATATAAAAAATTGGTATATTTTAATTATTAGAAATCAAATGGCAACAACCAAGGGCCAAGTGTTTTTGCCACTATTTGTGCAACTTTAGATTATTTGGGTGTTATTAGAGTTGTAGGGTTCATTTGTACATCTGTCTTTCTTATAGACAAATTTGAAGCATGTGGGTGTCCATACCAAAATTTCGGGATATTAGGAAAGTTTAGCAACCAAAGATTTTAGAAAAAAATTGAGGAATGTGTCTCTTGAGTTAGGTTCGGACACGTTCAAACACTTTCTATGCAACTTACCCCCAACCTAACTTTGTCTCTCACTGTTTTCCCCAAAACAAATTTTCTATGCAAATACCCCTCCAAGGGAAAAAGTTCATTTTTTTTTAGACGGAATGCCCTTTTTGTACACAAAAATCATTTTGGCGAGATTTGACGTTGCCTTTTGGACCCTAGTAGCACATTGTCGGAGCACATAAGTGCCGGACCACCCTAGTACAACTACTGGACCGAAACTAAGTATTGCCGGTTTACATAGTGCTGGATCCCTGGAATCCATTAACATCTACTGTCGGACCTCCCTTTGCAGCTATCGGACCGCACTTTACACAGTGTTGGAGCCCTACTGTTGGACCGCACTTACATAGTGCTGGAGCCCCTATTTTGGTGGGATAGAGGAGAGAGAAGCGTGGGTAAGGTAAAAGTAAGGGAGGGTAGTTTAGGCATTTTTTTATTTTTTATTTGGTTGGGGGGGTATTTGCATAGAAAGTGTATTTTGGAGAAAAAAGTGAAAGAAAAAGTTAGGTTGGGGGTAAGTTGCATAGAAAGTGTAGTCTTGGGGGTTTTTTGTAATTTTCTCTATTTTTAAATATACACTCTTTTCATTCTGCTGGATAGTCTCAAAAACCAAGTATCTGAAACGCACCCTAAAAATTATTTTGGTTTTTAACCCAATGATCATAGACTGTCCATCTATGGGATGATTAGATCTAGGTTTTAGAGGGATTCCTTTTCATTGCAAAATTTTTAGATGGACTTATCATCATTAGATGAATTTCTTTAAAAAAAAATTGATTTTGAATTCTTAAGGTGCAGATCTTAATGTCCACTAAATGGAAGGTTTGGATTCATGGTTAGAAAGGGACTGATTTTGTTTTTCTAGAGAAAATTATATGTTTCTTTGTGGGATTGGTTGTTGGAATGAAAATGGTGCCATGTGCAAAATTTATGTATGTATGTATGTATGGAAGGTCTGGATTCATTGTTAGAAAGTGACTGATTTTGTTTTTCTAGGGAAAATTATATGTTCCTTTGTGGGATTGGTTATTGGAATGAAGATGGTGCATGTGCAAAATTGATGTATGTATGTATGTGTGTAGCCAACTGGCTAGTGCAACTGACTAGCTAAGTTTATATCATTGATTTTGAGGATACCTTGGCATGATAATGTCTGCTTGTACTATAGGGACTGAGAGTAGTTAATAGCCATCTCGAATGTGTAGAACATTCTATCTTGGTGTCTCGAAGGTAGACAAGATTGTACCGTGTTGTCCGTTAAGGCTCTTTATGGTATGAAAAGGTATCTTTGACTTGCTTTCAAATATTTAGAGATGTGATATTAAATTGCTTCTTGCAGAGTCACTGTTCGATTTTTATTTATTATATGTGCCCTGGGATTGTTGTTTCGTGTGTGATGATGTAGATAAGAATTCATATAAGAAACTTCTGCTGAATTTTGAGTTTCAGATGGACTTATTGACATGAGGTGCAGGGTGTATAGTATGGGTATTGTATGGGTATAGACTTAACTTTACATAGGATATTGGTCTGAGTCATTGCACTGATAGCAGAAGATGGATACACCCCTCAAATTGAGTGTTGAGCAGTTGGTCTCGTGGCAGATCCAGTAGGTACTCAGTAAGAAGCCTCATCTACATGTCTAGGACTTCACCTTTGTTGTTTATGTTGTTCTTGTGATCAGTGGTGAATCATCCTTGAAGACCAAATTGTATGCTATATTGGATTGTTTGTTTGCTTTTGTATACTCCAGGGCAAGGTTTACTATTTTTGTCATCGTCAGCTGCCTTGAGTTAGTTGCCTATGCATATACTATTCTTGTGGTCAGTGGTGAGAAAAGTACAAGGGTAGAGGGTAAGGCAAGCAACAGATGGCTCAGTACAAAAAATGAGATATAGGCCAAAAAAAAACTATACATCCAAAAATGGTGGCGAAGCCATGGATCCACCAAAATAGAAAATAAAATTTGCGGGACCAATAGCTCAAAAAGGTCCCCGTCGTGCTATCAGAAGTGCTCCGTCTTTAGCGAGGCCATGGCAATTGAGTTGGCCTTGCGCCACATATGCCTCCAAATGTTGAAAATTTGTCAAAAATGTGCTCGGGTCTCCACGGGCAACGTGAGGCCCAAGAGATGACATTTTTGGAGTCCCCTTCAATGACCAAAAAAGGGTTTCATTCGGGGTTGAAGCATTTAAGGCCTTGCGAGGAGGGCAGGAGCCTCCGCCTTGGTTGAATCCGCATGACCAATGTGTTTGGAGAAGGAATGAATGGTGGAGCCCTCTTTGTCCCTGAAGATTTACCCTATTCCAGCTTTGCTAGGATTGGCAAGGGAGCAACCATCAAAATTTAGTTTAATTTGGTCTAGCTCTTGTGGTCTCCATAGGGAGGTGGGGGGATTTAAGCAGGCCTTAAAGTTAGCATAACTTCTCAATATTCTATGAAGTGTAAAAAACACTCTGTCAGAAGTGCCTTAATGGTTGTATGATTCCTTGCCCAAAAGATCACCAAGGATCTGGTGCACTCATTCAGAGCAGAAATGTTGGGACCGCGGAAGATTCTGTGGTTTCTACCAGTGGATCTTAATTCATTATTGGTTTTTTCTAAAACCAAAGACTGTCTCAGACTTGCCAGGATCCTAAGTCTGAGTCACCTGGTCCCACTAGGGGGTGTCCCGAGTGGGACCAGTGATTTAATAACATATAAGTTCAGGGGCGGGGGAATACTCTGGTGTGATTCTGAGATTTTCCCAGGAATCAGCAGGTTCCTGACCCGAGCCAACTCGGGTGAGTCCCTAGTCGGCAAAATGTTTCTTTAAACCTTGTTTTGCTGTCAATCTTTTTCACTTTGTAGCATGTCATCAGGGCTATGGTTGAATACCTGTATGCAGTCATCTTAATAGGAAGGAGAAGTGTTATTTTTCTGGATATCATTCATGCATGTTGTCATGTAAGTGAGAGTCTTAAACCTACTATTGTGTAAAAAATTGATGTTGATGGATATGCATGTACAAGCTAATTAGCCACACCTTCATAGGGACAAATTCAAGCAGCAATAATCCAAAAAGAGAGGGTTAACCAACGCAGCAAGTAGAACAAACTGTTAGGATGCCTCTGTAGAATGCTAGCTAGTTGACTGTTATGTATATCAAGTATTCAATTTAATACTTTGTGATTCATATTGCTAGTTAGTTTTGTTATTTTGTGGATTCCCGGGCTCAGGTTGTTAATTTGGCTTATAATTGTTAATTGTATATGTGTGTGTTCTTTCATCTTATGATGTTATCTAGCACTTTGTATTACCATCAACTCACATCATTGTACTTCCAATTTACCCATATAGATTGCTGTGAGCTTTTGCTGCCTCGTAAGAAATTAAAGCCGCTTAGAGAAGCATTTTTTCCCAACCTTTATATGTGGAGAAAATAACAATTACTATGGGAATTTCTTTTTGCCTTCTAGTAATAGACTTCTAAGGGATATGAGCTTGACCATTTTAGGATATCTCTTGGCCCATGATGAAACGGTATTGTTATATGTTTTTAGGCGGTTTGGCACTTGGCCAGTTGGCATGCTTGCCCAAGGCAAAGCAAAGACCATACTTGAAGGCCCTGTTTGCAATGGAAGTCAAGTAGTTGGGTGGCATACAAATGAAAAGAGCAAGAGACTCCGTAGGTTCCATGTTGATATGTCAGGATTTGCCTTCAATAGCACCATATTATGGGATCCTAAAAGGTGGCACCGGCCAACTTCTGATCCTGTAAGGCAGCTGGACACAGTCAAGGAGGGTTTTCAGGTAATGTATAAATAGCATATATGGGATTGTATATAATGAGACCACTTACCTTTGGTACAAGGAGGTCCCAATTTCTTATAACCATCCGATGTGAAATCTAATAGCTTGGTGTGTTACAAAGTTAAGTTCGAGAAAATATCTTTTGAACATTGAGCTTGGTCAATGGAAATTTTTTTCTTTTGGGGTGTTTTTTTTGGGGGTGGGGGGGAAAGGGGGCTGTGGGTGCAGAGTAGTAAGAGTAGTTTCTTTTCCTCCTTGTCCTCCTCCCTAGGGAGGGAGGACTGATTGAGATTTTAAATAAGCTTTGATCGTTTTCCACTGCAGCCAATGCATATTCTTTGAGTAAAGATAGTTCTGTTTGGCTGGACTATTTAGTAATAAATAAGTCTATTAACTCCCTTGCTCATTCAAGGGTGTACAAGGAAAGAGCTTGATCCACATTGCTATTTAAGGGCATGGCACTTTCCTTCCCATGTTTATTGAGAATACCCTGCAAAATGAGCCCCGGCCATTTTAAAAAGTGTGTTTTTCATTTGTTTCTGAAGAGCTCCATTCTTAATTGAAATTTTTGAGTAGTCCAAATGGGGTCTTCGGTTCAGTAATTTTGTGAGCACGGTTTGTTACGCTTCATTTCTTTGTCCTTGTTTGTTTAGTCTTGTAAACTCAATATGTAATCAGAAATTTTGGCGCAGTTGTCAATTTTTTTCCTTGATTTCCTTTATGATTTACTAAAAAACCAATCTGTTTTTTTTTTTGGGGGGGGGCGCAGGAGACCACATTTATAAGGCAAATTGTTGAAGATGAAAGTCAGATGGAAGGCCTGCCGCAAGATTGCTCGAGGATTATGGTTTGGCATCTTCACTTAGAAGCTCCAGACCTTGTGTACCCAAGAGGCTGGGACCTTCAAAAGAACCTTGATGTCATCACTCCTTTATAGTAGGGACCATGTCTACTGGATTATCTCTTTTTGGAGACCCAAGGTTTGTAGCATGTATGATGTATCCAAAATAAAAGTTCGTAGCATATACCATGTGGTGTCTGTTTGAGAAAGTACACGTGCATAGACATGCATAGCACATATTCATACGTACATCAATATACATGCATGGATGCATAGGTACTAGATAGATTTGAACCTGGATAATACATGGATGCTACACGTAATGTTGATTGCTTGTGCCCTCATGTATGTATGAGCAGCTCTGTGTGTGTTGCACACATGTGTGTGTGCATGCGTGTGTGTGTGTGTTGTCCTCTATACATAAACTTTGGTTGGTAAAGATATACTGAAAAATTGGAAATACCATATCTGAGTTCATGTTTGGCGATTTCCTTGATTAACTTTGTCAATTCCTTAAGTGATTTATCATACCCACGAGGAAGTACTTCATCCTTAGTAATTTCTTGGATGGATCAGGCTAGCTTCATAAAATTTCTGTCACACAAGCTTGGCTATTCTATTAAACTGGACGTTCAATCCTTTTTTCTGTTTATTTATATATTTATTTTTATAGGAGTTGCCATATGGCTAATCTCTTAAACTTTATGTTGAATATTCTTGATCTTTTGGCCTTTTTCTAATAGGAATTACGAAATGTGGTCTTCCATGCTCCCCAAGCAAAGGATATATGGCAAGTCGGCCCCTGTCATTTGCCACTTGGTGGTGATTGTATTCGGTAATTGGTGGATTCATTATTTTTTATGGGTGGGTCAATTTTCTCAATTTACTGTGATTTTTATTGATGATTCTCAAAGGCAGAAGGTGATTTTAGTTGTTTTGTTTGCTTCAATCGGCTCAAAACTTGCTGCACGCCAAATGGTGATGCCTTGTGGAGGAGGAAAGTGTTTTTGATTACTAATGGATTTTGTATTCCTCTTGTAGAGAAATTTGTGTTCAGCAATTTATCTGTTTACCATAAGCATTTTATCAGCATTTTTAGCACCATCTTCAGCATCAAGTTGAAGTTGGGGGGATGAAAGATACATGAAATGAAGACGGACAACCTTAGGGGCATGTTTGGTGATTGGAAATTGCGGATTACCTGGGACCTGGAAGTTCTGGCTCCCTAGAAGTGGGCACTGTTGATATCCGTAAGTTTTGGAATACTTGTTTGATGACAATTGGTAGTTCAAGGACCAAGATTGGGCTTCAGTAATTTAACCAAGTTTCACGGAGATTAGGCTTCCCGGCTTCAAAGAGAGAGGGGGGGGGGCACAATTAGAAAGAGATGACTTAAAGGAATATGATTAGAGAGAGCAATGATACATTTAGAGAGAGAGTAAAGAGAGAAATGGACATGGTTAGAGAGAGAAATTAGAAAGAGAAACGGTATGGTTAGAGAGAGAAAGAAATAACACGAGATGTTAGAGTCAAAGAAATGACAAAATTAGAGAGGGGAGCTTAGAGAGAGAAAGAGAGAAATGGCACTATTAAAGAGTGAGGGAGAGAAAATGCATGGTTAGAGAGAGAATTTGGAGAGAGAGAGAGAGTAGTCGCAGGTGTTAGGGAGAGAGGGCATGGTCACATAGGGAAGGAGTTTGGAGAGAATTCGAGGAAGGAAGAACCCAAAAAAGTGTATAAAAAAAAGGTTGAGAGTTGAACTGAAAAAATGAGATAACCAAACTTTCATGGGGGTAAATTGCAAGTTCTCATTTTTTGAAAATCCAAAGCTAGTTTTTGTAGCATTCGTTAGCAAACAAGGAAAGTACTATTGAAAACTGGAACCTCCATTTCTTGATCTGAAATTTCTTGTTATCAAACATGCTCTAAGGCCGTCATAATACAAATAAATGACAAGTAGTGCATGAGAATACAAAATGTGCACTACTTGTAGCCGCCGTAAACTGTTACCAGATTTATTGAAAAACGGGCCTGCATGGTTTGTACTTTGTACTAGAAAGTAACTGCAATAAAAAGTAAGGCAAAATTATAGATTCCCCCAGCCTAAATTTTTCACATGCATTTTCCGTGTCTTAATAAGCAATCCCAAAAAAAACAAAATTCAATTTTCACCTTAGATATGATTATATTGAGTCCCTTTCAACAATAGATCTTGACAATCCATTTGGTAAATTTTAAAAGTAGGTCTTTTATAATTCAAAATCAATTCTTTGTTTTTCATTTTTAATATTCTTAATCTAATGATAATAAAGTGATCTAACTTGAAAAGGGAATTTTGTTTTTTGAAGATCCAGATCTAAGCATCCCACTAAATTGGATGACTTATATTAATTAAGCTAAAAAATACTTCCGAAGTTTTGTTTTTATATTGTCTTTTTGTGATAGTTCGTTACAATGAAAAATCTATATTTAAAAAATTGAGGTCAAACAAATGGCTCTAACATAATTTTTGAAGATGGTTTCATCATATTACTATATAACATTTATATGGAACCACTCCCCTAAAAAAAGAAGACAGTTCAATCAAGAGAAATCATAGGTGCAAGAAAAAATAACATTTGCAACAATATAATAACGATTTAGGAACTCTGAAAGTCCAAGAAGAACAGGGCAGTTTACCTGAAAGAAAATATTACCAAACAGAGAGGAAGACGAAACCTAAACTGCTCTGACGCGGGTGTCTGAAAACAAAACAAAAAATGATGGGCTTCTAGATTTTGATGGATAATGTCGTGGGACTCTGTATTATAGAAATCCAATGTTTTTCTAGAACTCTCAAGCAAACTTTCATGGTGGTCTTATATGACCTAGCAAACCCTATTTTAACTCTATTTTATAGAGAATTTAAGTTATTTTAATATGAAAGAAGTTTATATAAGGTTGCAACTTTAAAATGTAGAATTAAAGATGTACTTAAAAAAATCCATCGAAAAAGGTTGTTTCAATGTTGAAAGTTGACCATCTCAACATTGAGATGCATGAATATGAAAAAAAATAAAAAATAAATTTTAGTCTAAAAAATAGTGCATCTTGCAACACATTATCTAGACCATTGATTTTCAAAATTTTCGTATGTTTATAGATCTATTTGATTTTAATCATTTTGGAGTTTAGAATTTTATAATTAGCAATGAAAATAGATTTTTAGAAATCTTAAGAATTTTTTACACAAAAATTACATATTATGATAAATTTTGAAAGTATGCCTTAATTAGATTGTTTAAGGTTGCTGCTTTATACAAACCACACCTTTTTAAGATGACCCTCAAAATCTGGGATCTAGGGGAGTCATCCACTCATTGTTGGGGAAGAAGTTTTTTCTATCTAAAAAGCCTTTTATCACTAAAGGTTGGGAAAGAGATTTTCTTTTTCTAAAAAGCCTCATCATCATCAAAGTGTTTTTTCAACTAATAGGAGTCACTACATGAATATTGGTCCCTTATTCTGCTTTATTATGTGACATAGCTTTAGTGTGGCCATAAGTCTCCATAAAAATAAAAGATGAATAATACATATAATATTGTTGGAAAAAAATTAATTATGATAAAACAAAAAATATGTGGCACATGCAAGACCTCATGGCCACACGCACTATCACAAGGTGAACCCTCACCATAGCATTTACTACCGCCAAACATGAAAGTTTTGCTATAGAATCTGAAATTTTCGAATCAAACATACCTTAAAGTTTTGGACCTAATTGACATGTACCAAGATGCGTTTATGCACTATTCATTTGTTTAACATTTTACGTACTTTGTTTCACATAAAGAAGTACACCATGCACGTAGGTGGAATTTTTGTACATAAGGTGTCAATTGCTGGAATGCCTTGCTTCTATCAAGATTTTATGCGTGCACAGGTGTATGCTCCCCATGGCCTTTCCCAAGCTTGGATGAGAAAGGAGGAGGGTTGTGTTAGGTTGGTAGCTTATAGTAAACTTTTGTCACATTTCTATTATGAATTCAGATCACTTGATAGAGCAGAAATGGCGGAATAGAATTTTGAAAAAATTATAAAAAACTCTCCAACATACACTATCTATGCAACTTACCTCCATCCAAACTTTTTCTCTCACCTTTTTAACCACAACAACCTTTCTTCGCAAAAACCCCCCAAGGTAAAAAGTTACTATTTTTTGGACGAAAATACCCTTCCTGTACAAAAAAAAATCAATTGGCTCTAACTATCGGTCTGAAGTAGTGTATTGCCGGAGCGTAGTATACAACTGCCATAGCGAATTGTCTAGAACATACTGCTAGAGCGCGTATGTATCGAGCGCCGGAGCGCTTTGTAAGGATTGCCAGATCGCCATACGCACTGTCAGAGCACGTTCATATACAGCCGGAGCGTTGAATACACTATCGGAGCTAGCTATTACACTGCCAGAGCGCTGTGGCTCTAGAGCCTCTATTGCTAGAGTGCCTTTATAGACTGTCGGAGTGAAATGTCTCCAAAAGGTGTACCATCGGAGCGCGTTCATATACTGTTGGAGCGCTGAACACACTGTCGGAGCACCCTATTACACTGCCATAGTGCTGTGGCTCCAGGGCATATATTGCCGGCGCATTTTTTGGGGCTGCCAGAGCGTGTCGTCTCTAGAAACTGTACTGCTGGATCACGTCTTTGTATTGCCGGATCACATCTTTGTACTGCCGGAGCACATTGGGTAAATTAAAAAATGGAAAACAAGAGAGAGAAGGGCGTGTGAAAAAAAAGGTACTCTTTTGGGGGGTTTTTTGCGAAGAAAGGTTGGATGAGGGTAAGTTGCATAGATAGTTTTTATAATTTTCTTTAGAATTTTTATAGCAGATTCCAAATTGTTGAGATAAGATTAGAATGATGATGATGATGAATTTTAAGAATGGAGACAGTCATATTCAAATTTTAGGATGTCTCATTCATAAAATAATATTGGTTTAATAAGGGGTGAGGATTTTAAATTTGCCCTTAACCTATTACAAGCTCGGGTAAGGGATGTGAGTTGTATTAGGTAGGCAACCAGTATAAAACCTCGTCATATCTTATCATGAAAACTGACCCCAAATAATTTCGATAAGGTTTGGATGATGTGATGATAATCATTCATAAAATGACATCTTAATATTGATTATAAACTATTTTTGGATGGTTACGTATATGAGTATTTGGAAACTCAAAATCTTTTTCTCTTATAATTTTATAATAGCTTAAATAAGATCGGTTACCCTTAAGGAAAAAATTACAATGTGCTCCAACGAGGAATATTGTAATCATTCCTCATTGGAAAAGGTTTATACAAAATTGTAGCCTTATACCATAGAGAAAAGGCGCACGTAAAAAATCGATCGAAAACAGTTGTTTTGATGCTGAAAAGCCCTCTAATTGATCATCTCGATCTCGAGATATATTGATGTGGGAGAAAAAAAAAAAGATTTTAAAGTTTCAAAAATAGTCCATCTAGTAAAACATTATATAGACCGTCCATTTTCAAGAGTTTTATATGTTTGTAGATATACTCGATTTGTATCAATTTTTTAGTTTTAAATTTCATAATTTATTATAAAGTAGTTGTTTAGATCATCCGTGAAATATCGGACAACAAAATCGCATCTTTAGATGAGCTTTGGAGGCAAGCCTTATGCAGATTGGTTCAGGTCAACAACTTATACAAACCACACACCATTCTTCATTTACTTCTACTTTCAAGGGGTTTTTGTGGTTTTTTTTTTTTTGGGTTTTTGTGGTTTTTTTTTTTTGGGCTAAGTTAGTAGGGACATTTGTCACTGCAAATAGCTAATTTTTAAATCCATTTTCAGTGAGATGGACGTAGACTTTTAAGTGGGACTGAGGTGGTACTACCACCGTGACCCATTCTCAAGGAAAATAGTTTGATAGGGCCGTGGCCATATCAAAATAAGTAAAGTTTCACTTCATAACTTACCACATATTATAATTAATTGTTGGAAAACCATTAAATTGGTCATCTCAACTTGAGCATTACGGTTGTGAAAAAAATCAAGATTTTAAATTTTAAAAATAATATATATTGCAACAAATCATCTAGACCGTCCATTTCACCTTAAAAATAAAGGTGGATAGATCCGTAAATTTTGGACTACTTTTTTACTTTTATATTTTATTACGGGTGTTGAAAATAAATTTTAGTACCATCTCAAAGATTTTTGATGCCGAAAGTACTTTCTACTTGCCGATTTAAGGTAAGGCTCTATTTTGTTTTCATAAAACCTAGGCCATCCATTTCTCAAACGTTCTTTATTTATTTCCGATTCAAAGAGTGACAAGGGCTTTTCTCGAATTTGGACAAAATGCTCGTTCTGAAAAAATGAAGAGACCTCGAGATTAGGATGACCACATGGGTTCGAATCTCCAATGTAGACATCCCCCATACCATCACATGATCCCAGTGAACCTCACTTCCTCCTTTAATTATTTATCCTTAGTGTTATATTGGGGTTCTCGTGTGCCGCGCTCCTAGAAAGCAGGTTAATGAAAGCACTCTTATTTTACTAATTTATAATGTATGTGTTGAAGCATTAATGGCTTTTGCTTTTGCTCGATAGAGTCGCACTACCGTTAATGGAGGCTCTGGCAACAGTAGCTCACCCTGCTTCTTCTACTCGTTTCTTTCCCAACACTGACACTGTCAAGAGGCCTCTTAAATCTCCTGCAGTTTGTTGTTCCAGGTATATACTTCATGATTACGTCACCTTCTCTCTCTGAAGAAATGGTTGTTGGAAATTTCTCTTCGGGTACCATGCTCGGCTGAATTTTTAGGTTTATTTATTCTTTTGGGATTTTGGCTCATGGGTCTCATATTGATATAGATGAAAATCATCTTCAATCAAAAAAAAAAAAAAAAAAGATTGGGTAATTTTGTGATACAGAAATGAATGGTGGATTTTTCATTTCTGCCAGCTTAACTTTAAGGCACTAGTTCGTTTTGATTATAAAAATTGTAGAGTAATTACCTTCGATTATTTCTCCAAATGTTATTCGTTTTCTGTTCAATTTAATTAACGAAAATATCTCGTATAGATGATGGTTTGCACAAATACAATCAAGAATCACATGGAAAATCAGTGCACTTCAGGTACTTGCATTATAAGAGTTCTATAAGGATTTGTGTTTTATGTTTGGAGTAGTTGGAAGAACTGAACATACAGGGTTTGGCCACTTCTTTTTCCTTTTTTTTTTTTTTTTTTTCTTTTTTGAATATTAATTTGGCACCTCTGCCTAGAGCTTATTTTCAGGGTCGGCCTTCGCATGTGTATTTTGTCTAGATCCTAGTCCTTCTCAGACGAATATGTTAAGGGACCAACCTCTTGCAAAAAGCCATTGTAAGAACAGAATTATCAGAAAAGTTAATCCTCTTGATCAATTGCTCCGCTTAGGACTATCTCATTCATTACCTGAGATGACTGACTTGGCTATTGAATTGGAGGCGACAGAGTAAGTATCATTGATTAAAAAAATATCCTCACTAGAGTTAGAGACAAGCTTTCTATGATAGTATGTGAATTGATGGAAATGAGGGGCTAAGGGGTGTCATGTAAGCTTTTGATTTATAAATGCAAAGTTTTACCCTTAAATTGTGGCTACATTCTGCCTATATTCTGCATAAGATTCACCTTAAACCTTGAGGATGGTTGTTTCTGGTGCTAGTTTGGTTGAATAACTCAGTGAGAATTGTTCTGAGTCTCTGCCAGTTCTGGAATGTAGACTTGTGCAGCCACCTCATGTTCATTAGAAAATTTTCGGTTTAATTGCATTCTGAAACCTCTTATGGAAACAGTCTTCTTCAAAATCTGAACTTGGGGAATACTGACCTATGGGTGGATTTGAAGGTTGGAACTGGTTTATGAATGATAGATTTTAGGACTTTTGAGTGTGAATTGTGGGGAAAATTGGCAGACTGCTCTGACTACAGATTTCTTCATGGTGGATAGGTTCTCTTGTAGTTGTTTCCATTGCAAAATTTGTTGTGCATACAGTTTGTTTAACAAATTTTGATAGCTCCGAGTGACAAAATTAAAAAAATCAAGTCGAAAAGTTACTAACAAATTATCATTGGAGAGACTTTCTATGTCTCCTACAGTAGATAAATTATCTGTAGTTGGGATTCAGCCATTCAATTTGATTGGACGATTAAGAAAAACTCCAAAAAAAAATAGCAAAGAATAGTGAAAAGAAACCAAGTTACTAGCTAACATCCATTAACTATTTAGCAAACTCAAGCAGTTTCCAATTCCCTCAAACCCCCAAAACCGCGCGCTACTTGAGTTGAAGACAACCTTTCTATAATAATATATGAATTGATGAAAGCGAGAGACAAAGGGGTGTCATGTGAGCCTTTGATATATAAATGCAAAGACTTGCCCTTAAATTGTGGCTATAGACTGCATAAGATTCACCTTGAACCTTGAGGATGGTTGTTTCTGGTTCTACTTTGGTTGAATGACTCAGTGAGAATTGTTCCGAGTCTCTGCCAGTCGTGGAATGTAGTCTTGTGAAGCCACCTTGGGGTTGGTAGAAAATTTTGGGTTTAATTGCATTGTGAAGCCTCTTATGGAAACACTTTTCTTCGACATCTGAACTTGGGAAATATTGACCTATGGGTGAATTTGAAGGATGGAACTGGTTGGTGAATGATAGATTTGAGGACTTTGAGTATGGATTGTGGGGAAATTGGCGGACTGCGCTGACTATAGATCTCCTCATGGTCACATGTAGTTGTTTTCATTGCAAATTTTTTGTGCGTGCAATTTGTTTAACAAATTGTGAAGCTACCGAGTGGCAAAATTTAAAAAATCAAGTCGAGAAGTTTATCGATGGAGGGACTTTCTATATGTCTCCAACAATGGATCAATTATCTGTAATAGGGGCTCAACCATTCAATTTGATTAGTTGATTAAGAAAATCTCTGAAGAAAATAGCAAATAAGAGTGAAAAGAAGATTGAGTTACTAGCTAAGATCCGGTAACCATTTAGCAAGCCCAAGCAGTTTCCAACTCCCTCAAATCCCCAAAACCAAACCCATTCTTCCTCTATTTCAACTATAGTTACCCGAATCGCCTATGAGGGTAGCGATTCCATTTCGGAATCTCAAATGGGCGTTTCCCCGGGCGAAAGTCGATTCTAAAAGAAAGGAATCACGTTTCCATTTTTTGCGGAACACGATTCCACATAGTTTAGCAATCTCGATTCCTAGATTGTTGGAATCAAGATTCCATATCGAGGACTTTATGATTCTTAGCTACACAAGAATGCGATTCTGATTGTGAGAAACGTTGATTCCAAATTTTTTGGAATTGTGAATCGATATTGTTTGGAATCAAGTTCTATATCGCAGACATCGTGATTCCTTGCTACACAACAATGTGATTCTATGTTAAACGTTGATTCAAAGTATTAAGGAATTGCGAATCCATGTTGTCAGGAAGCAATGTGAGCATAGGGAAAGCAGAAACCCTTCGATGTGTGCTCAATCATGAGTGAGCCGGACATGTATGAGAGCGTGCGAGAATTTGAAGTTGTTGCACACGACAATAAAATCAAATCTTTTAAATAGGGTAATATGTGAGCATAGGGAGTGCAGAAACCCTTCGATGTATGCTCAATCATGAGTGAGCCGGACATGTATGAGAGCGTGCGAGAATTTGAAGTTGTTGCACACGGCAATAAAATCAAATCTTAAAATATGGGTAATATGTGAGCACAGGGAGTGCAGAAACCCTTCGATGTATGCTTAATCATGAGTGAGCACGACATGTATGAGAGAATGAGAGAATTTGAAGTTGTTGCACACGACAATAAAATCAAAATTTAAAATATACGTAACATGCTAAATTTTTTATTTTCTTATTTACTAATTTCCATCCTTCATTCCATGATACTTTTTAAGAACTCTTACCAAGAATAAATAATACTAAAAAAATATGTTACTTCAAATTTAATAATGTTTGGTAAATGGTGTGGGTACTAAACTACTAATGTGATAATATTTAATATATGATCGGCACTGTCATTTCTTCAAGTTGAATGAGAGGATAAAAATGCTTTTCTTTAAGTAAAATAAGAAGTTAATAAGGATATGAGCGAAGTGTCTTGTGTGGTGTTTTAAGTTAAATTAATCATTAAATATCTGAGAAATTGACTAAAAATTGAATAACTCAATTTTCAAAAGTGAAAAGACTCAAAAGTACATTTAACCAAGAAGAATTACTATGTCATGTACTTATTTTATAATTCAATGTAATGAGATAAAGGGAGCTTGCTCTTGTTCTCACTCCTTGTATGCCGTAGACTAGCTCCAGACGTTGTAGGCATAATAGGGTTATCGGTAGACCGAGTCCATTGTTGGGGATTGTCCGCAAAGATATCATAAAGGTTGACATTAGTACTTGGAGTCTTGGACTGAGTATATACAGACTAAAATTTGATCTTGTAGTAATGGGTAAACTTATATATTTTTTAAATATTTCTCTCATATATCGGGGGGAATTGGTTCGCAATTCTAGTAAGGGGAGAATCTCGATTCCTATATGGGGAGAATCACGATTCCGAAATGATGAGAATGTTGATTCCAAGTTGATGGAGACAACAATTTTAGAATTTAAAGAATCACGATTCCTTATTTTTAGGAATCACGATTCCATATTTTTAGGAATCACAATTCTAGCAACCACTGAAATAAGTGGGGTCTTGTGTGATTCCATATAAGTATGAAACACAATTCCAACATGAAGGGACATCGATTCTTGCAAATAAGAAACACGATTTCTAATTTTGTGAATCGCAATTCCGAAATAGTGAGAATCATTTTTCTCAAATCCGAATCGTACGCAACGATTCTTAGATTCCGAAACTTCTGATACACGCGATTTCACTATTTCGATTCCAGAAATGATTCGGAATCACGGACGTTTCCAACAAACCTAAGAAAATCTCCACTGTCTGCTCTCTCTCTTTGAACTTGCTAAGTGAATTAAAATTCACTAGCCTGGGCACCTAGGGAGCCTAGGGGGCTTACCTAGCCACATAGGTCCTAGGTGGTGCTTGGTATTACGACACCCCCTAGGTCGCATGATGGAGCCCTTGGCTCGAAAAAGGCCCTCGGCCAAGGGCTCCAAGTGTTGTAAGAGAGGAGCCTCTCTCTCTCTCTCTCTCACACACACACATACATATAGACCCATATTTTGTCTCCACAAGAAAAAGAAAACAACTGAATTGCCTAAAGTGTTTGATGCAAGGTCCCCCCTCTCTCCCACGGACCCATACGCTTTCTCTCTTTACATATAAGAAGAAGCAAAAGAAGCACTACAAGTGTAAGATGCAAGGCCTCTCTCTCTCTTCTCACATTCATATAAGCCCATGTACTCTCTCTCTACATATGAGAATAGAAAGAAGACAACCTCCTGGAAGGTGTGGCTATGTGGAACTTAAGGTATTAAATTCAAAAATTTCTTTTACTTTTATTCCAAATACCTGAATTCCACTTATATGTACCACAATATATTGCTGGAAAATTAAAATAATGCTCTAAATACAACCTAGGATATTTATTTTACTGCTAAGAGAAATAAAAACCATCCATGAACTTGAAACTAATGTTTATAACAAATTTTAACACAATATAAGTTCATGAAAAATTACAGAAAAATAGAAAATAAAACTGAAAATAAATAAAAACTAGAAGATGTCTGGAGTTACCTAACAAGGACTTGGTACACCCCATACCCGATTCATTGACCATTGGTGCACTTTTCCTCCTTTAGGTATTGCTGGAAATTCTTAAATATGAAAGCTTTATAGGCTATCCTTCTTTCTCAAGGGTTTAAGAGAGCTTAAAAATAACCTAGGGTTTATACAAACCCTATGGGAACAAAATAGGGCTGAACTTGGAATTGATATCTCTCTAAGTGGGTTTATCTCTTCTTCCTTAAAAAAATATAGCAAACACTTTCCTAGGATTTCACCTAAAATAGGTCACCTCTATTTTTTCTTTCTAAGAAAAAAATATAGAGGAGAGAGAGAGGTGGCATGTCTATCTTTTGGTTAAGAGAGTTTTTCTTTCTAAGACAAAAATATAGAAGAGAGAGAGGTGGTGTGTGTCTCTTTTGGTTAAGAGAGAGAGGTGGCGTACCTCTCTTTTAGGTTAAGAGAGAAGGAGAGATGGCATGGTAAAATAAAAGAGAGAGAGACTTTTTGACGTGGAGAGGAGAGAGCGATCCCCAAATTTGGTGCGTGAGGAAGAGAGAGAGATCTCCCCCCAAATTTGGTGTGTCAAGGAGAGAGAGATCCCTAATAATTGTTGCATAAGAGAGAGAGATCTCTTGGGAGAAATAGAAAATCTTGTGATTGGATCTCAAATAAGCTCGTCTTTCTAGAGAAAACTTATCTTCTAGTTTTAATAGGATATACTTTATCTAATTTCCAGCTACACCATTTTAGGATAAATAGGAAATCATTGAGATGAGAGATTTAATCAGAGCCATCCATCCTAAAAATAATCCATCAGGATTTTGGGTGGAAAGATCAGGAACATTATCTTTTTACACTTTAATCCAATCCACTCCTATTTAAAATCAAACCAATCAAATTTAAACTTTATCCTTCTAAATTTGAAATCAAACTTAAAATATTTCCTAGATAAATCTAATTTAGTTTTCCACTGGAAACCATATCTCATTAGATTTCCCATGTCAGTTTAAAATTCTGAAAAATATTTAAAAATCAAAGAAACGTTTATAATACCAAAATAAAATATACTAAGAGTGGACTGGTACCATTAGGTCAAAATAAGCGACACTAAGGGTGCTCCACTTGTCCCAGAAACCATGATCCACAATTGTTCTCTTATCTAACCCAACAAAGTCCCATGACCCACACTCTCTTTGCAAGGGCTCATGATTAGCTTGTCAAAGTTAGATAATAAAACAATGGGACTATGATCCTGGAATGTGGATTACAGTTTCCCCTTTAAGAGCAAGTCCAGTACTTGTCACTACAGTGTAAAGGGAGCTCTCTCAATCCACATGTACACGTGTCCCTGTAAAAAAAGTTGCTTCCTATGCGGCTGTCATATGTACATGTTGTGCATAAGTTTGTTGAGGATTTGGCCTTTATTTTCATAGGCCTACAATCGCACACAGGAGACCCCACTGTTCTCTTGGCCTATAAGCATGATCCTTGGGCATCTCTCTGACCTCAACAAGGGATGACCCACTTCAAACTCTTTTCGGATGTGCCACATGCCCAGGGCCAAGGGTTTTAGGTATGACCAGGGTCATAAACCGCCCAACCCTTAGTCAGTCAACACACACTCCCACTGAAGTACATATTCTACTATACATTATTTTTTACAAGCTCTTTAGGCTTTTAAAGGCCACAAAAACCCAACACCTCCAAGTGTTTGATGTGAGGCCCCTCTCTTGTGCATGAATAGATATGCTCTCTCTTTAGATATAAAAAGAAGAAAAAGAAGAAGGTGACCTTGAAGCGTTCGATTCGAGGCTTCTCTCTCTATCTCTTGCTCGCACACACCCATACACTCTCTCTCTTTATATAAAGAAAAAGAAGACCACAACTTCCAAGTGTTCGATGTGAGGCCCCTTTCTCTCTCACACAGACCCATATGCTCTCTCTAATATAAGAATAAGAAAAACAAGGTAGTCTAAAAGACAAAGTATATAAGAACACGATATTTTAGAATCTAAAGGTTTTAAAACTAACTGGATTAAGATAAAATATTTGAAATGCAAATTTATAAATAGTAGGATCAGAAACGAGGAATTCATTAAGATCGATGACTAAGAAGTACCTAAAAGAGGTTATTTTTGATGTTTTGGGTCGATAATCTATGAGAAAAAGAGATTGAAGAAGATGTTGCTCATAGAATTAGAGCTGGGTGGACGAAGTGGAGATGTGCTTTTGGAGTCCTATGTGATCGTTGCACACCAATGAAACTGAAAGAGATGTTCTATAGGACGTCTGGAAGACCAGCCATGCTTTATGGGACAAAATGTTGGCAGTCAAGAAACAACATATCCATAAAATGAGTATAGTTGAGATGATGATGGTGAGATGGATGAGTGGCAAGACAAGAAAGGATAGAATTCATAATGAATACTTTCAAGGGAACTTAGGGGTAGCTACAATATGCGATAAAATAAGGGACAATAGACTTAGGTGGTCTAGTCATGTGCAATGACTAGGAACAACACCGGTTGGCAGGGGTGATTTTGTTCAAATAGAATGCTCTTGAAAGGCAAGGGGAAAGGCCCATAAGACATGGCTGGAAGTCGTTAGAAAATATATGGTGACTTATGGTCTGACTGAGGGTGTAGCCCTTGATAGAGCGGAATGATGGAACAAGATTCATGTAGCCGATCCCAAATAGTTGGAATAAGGCTTTGATGATGATGATGAAAAAGGAGACATCCTCTAACTGTTCGATGTGAGGCTTTTCTTTCTTCTCTCTCACCTACGGATACATATGCTCTCTCCCTTTACATGTAAACAAAGAGGGAAAAGAAGAAGACGACCTCCAAGTATGATGTGAGCCATCTCTCTCTCTCTACATATAAGAAGAAGAAAAAGAAGTGGGTGGCCTCCAAGTGTTCTTTTTGTTGTGAGGATCAATACAAACACACACATATGGACACCTATGCTCTCTCCCAACCCCCCTGCCCCCCCCCCCCCCCACACCCGAATTATAACTACCCTATGCCCCCCACACCCCACACAGAGTCGCTAAGGTATATGAACACCCCCCAAAGGCGCCTAGGACCTATGCTTGCCTAAGTGGCCCGAATCCGCTTTTTGGAAAACTCATCATCATCATAAGCAGATAATGTACATTTAGGATTCATGGAAAGTTTTGGCAGAGTTTTACATTGGTTGCCTATCTAACATAGTCCACTTCCTTTATCTGGACTTGGGACGGGTTAAGAGAAAGTTTAAGGTCCTCACCCTTCTTAGACCAGTCTTTTGGAAAACTATACCTGTTAAAACCTCTCCAAATCCCCTCTCTCTCCCATGTGCCTCCTCTCCTCCAACAACCTCCTTTCTCTCTCTTTCCTCTGCAATTTCTCTATTTACCTTCTTGAAACTAGTAGAAAATGCCCTCTCTCCTATATAACTCCTCCCTTGTTCTCTACATCTCATTGGAAAAACCTTGCGAAATTTGATTTCTCTCTCTCTCTCACCATGGATTTCTCTACCTCTCTCCATTCCCTCACCTGCCACAAGTATCTAGATTTGACCCATTGCATTCTCTTACAGCTGTTGAGCATAAAGACTTAGATTTGCATTTTCTAGTGAGAAACATTATCATTTAGATTTGAGAGCTATTGAGTGGAGTAGAGAGATAGGGGGTGTGGGCTTCGTCTCTCTAGATTTGTAGAGTAGGGGATAGGAACTCATCTCTATTGCAACAAGTTTTCGAGAGAGAGATTGTCACAGAGAAAAGAGAGGAAAGTCGGCAATGTAAAGAGAGACGATGATCTTGGCAGTGTGGTTGGGGTTTTGCTGAGGGAGAGAGTATGTATTGATCAGTTCGAGTGTGTTGGGGGTGGCTAGGTAGAGAGAGAGAGGTTTGGTGAGGTAGAGAGAGAAGAAAAGGATGGGCTTAGGTATTTGGAGGGTTTTTCAGATGCCCCTTTGGTTTCCCAAACTGGATTTCCCTTTAGCCCACTTTTCCTTAACTATTTTGTACTTTGGTTCCAAAAGTCTCTTCACCATCCAATCAAATCGAATGGTTGGGACTCCTCAACGACAACTAGTTTATCTGTGATTGGGAGCACATGGAACCTATGGATTCATTGATGCAAAAAAATGAAGAATGAACTAGCCAAGTGGAGCAGTTGGGTCATTCGGGGTGGGACGATTGGAATGTCTGAAGTAATTGAAAAAATTGTGTAGTGGAGGTAATAGCCATGCCATGGGCCATATCTAGCGCATGCTAGCTTATACTAGGTTAGCTAGATTTTTACTAAAATAAATTACAATGCTCTCTCTCTTTGTTAGTTATCCCCTTTACAAAAAACACTAGAATAGGCATGGACTTGGATCATATGTATTGTCTGAGACAATGGAGGCTCTCAACCGAGAGACATGGTAAAAGATGTGGTTGTTCAGAAAAAAAGGACATGGTAAAAAAATGTGTTTATACGTGATAGACCTGAAATTCCACCCAAGGATGAGAATGTTGTCATAGTAAAAGAGGCTTCCAACTTCTAGGAAAAAGCTTCGAATTAGGAGGTTAATTTTCCCAATGAACTGACCATAAATCAAACAGATACAGGTGAACAAGTTGAGTATTCTAGGGCACTTGAGAGAATTTAGGGAAATTGTCTGGTATCCCCAACAATAGATAAGTTGTCTATGGTCGAGGAATCCTAGTATCAGATTCAATTGGACTCCAAATAGAGACTTTGAAACAAAGTTCAAAATAGTTATGGAAAACTAGGTTACTGGGTAACCTAGTTTAGGAAACTAATGGGGCTTGTGAAAACCCCTCCAAACGTCCAAGCCCTTCCTCTTTTTCTTCCTCAACTCCTCTCTCTCCCTCCCTCTCTCTCATGTATAACTTCTCTCTCTACCTAGCCACCCCAAACATACCCAAATCCAACCTTTCTCATACTCCTCACCAGAACCACATTCCTCCCTCCACTCTAGCTCCTATCTCTACCTGGCCACCACTTGAAAGAGGGGTCTTATGGGGTTTCCCGTGATATGTAGAGAGAATGGGAGTTACAAAGGAGAGAGATGGTTTCTTCGACCTGTTGGGTGAAATAGAGAGAGAAGGAGAGGAGTTGTAGAGGAAATAGAAGGAAAGGGGTCGAGAGAGACAAAGGAATAAGGAGAGAGAGGTTTTGTGAGCTTTTAGTGAGGTGGTTTTGTGAGCTTTTAGTGAGGTTTTGAGAGAGAGAGAGAGAGAGAGGAGATAAATAGCATAGAAGATTACCTTTGGGATGAATCTTCGTCCCTTGGGAGCGCTTTGGAGCATTGTCCAAGGGGCTGCCTGGAATCAACTTAATATATGTATATCGGAGATTTTGGGGTATATATATATAAATATATGTATATCAGAGATTTTGGGGTATATATATATAAATATATGTATATCAGAGATTTTGGGGTATATATATATATATATGGAAAATGCTGAGGTTGGCCCACTAGCTCATAGCTACATATGAGCCCAACCGCCCATATTGAATCTGGACTGATCTAACGGTCATGACCTCATTTCGTATTTGAAATTTAATTTTTTTCTACAAATTCAAATAACTTAAAATTTTAGGCGTTCATTCGTCTCATCAAGGCGTACATAATAAAAATATTTAAAAATAATTCGTAAAAAATAAATTGACCAAAATAATTCGGGGGTATTTTGGTAATTTATTTCTTACAAATTATTTTTTTGATAGTTTTATTAGATTCTCTTACTTTAAAAGAATACACACTTAAAATTTCAAGAGATTTGGATTTCTAGAAAAAAATTAAAATTAAAATACGAAATGAGGTCATGACCGTCAGATCGGCCTAGATTCAATCTAGGCCGTTGGGCTCATATGTAGATATGAGCTAGTGGGCTAACCTTTGCATTTTCCTATATATATATAAATATATATATAAGTGAATTAAATAATTGAAATATATATATATAAGTGAATTAAATAATTGGAATATATATAAATATATGTATATTAAAGTGATTTAAATAATTTGAAATATATATAGATGTATGTATATTAAAGTGAATTAGATGATTGAAATATATATATATATATATATATATATATGTATATTAAAGCCAATTAAATAATTGAAATATATATTTATATATATGAATAGTAAAGCGAATTAAATAATTAAAAAATGTATAACAAATTTTTTGAGCATTATCTACACACATGCATAATGAAACTCTATAGCTTTAAAGGCTCATAAAAAATGAGATTGTACGAGGTACGACCCTGATATGAACTGATGTAGGAATCGCTTTGAGTCCCTACAGTGTATCGGGCAAGACAAGGCAATTAACTACAGTGAGAACCATCCGGTTCTGGACAACCTTGCAATTTCCTAGTCGAGGACCATTTGGGACTGGGGACCCCCATGGGTTCGAGCCGGCATGGGCAATTCCGAGTTAGCTCGCCAATTTTTAATGACTGATGGAAACCACGGCTATGAAAATTGAAAACAAAAATTGTCGATAGATGGTCGTTAGCTAGAAAATCATCAAAAAACACAAATCAAAGGCCCCAAGTTCAAAGTTCAAAAACATTTGAAACTTCCTCAAGGATTGAGATCCCTTCAGACAAGGGTTGTGCCCCCATTTTTAGTGGGGTCATAAGATACGAACAGAGATCCCTTGATGGTGTTTTTTTCCCCTTCTTTGGGTGGGGTGATCGCCCTCGGGTTCTGGCTCTGGGATCATTGGGGCAAGATTCCAATGGGGGATCGCCACCCCCCAACCAAGCTTCTTGCATCTGCCACTGCCTTTCTTTTGTTAATCATTAATGCTGTCATAACTGACTAGTTCTTTTACTTCAGGAATAGTGAAGATGCTAACAACTTTCTTCCTGGATCTTCACATACAAAGTATGTGTTGCCTCTACTATGTTGTGCATTTTCGCTGTTATCTTAATGGTTCAAGGTGATAATCTTTCAAGTTTATATTGTTTCTAGGTCAAAGGGCAATGGCATAGATGCAGTTCAGGTTTGCAATGGTCCACTATTTATCTTTGGTACTTTTGTCTTTCATTTCAGATGTTTTATTGAGTCGCTTTTCTTCTAGACATCAATGGTTTCCCCAGATATAGAATTGGGAGTAAATCATAACGATATCTGGCTGCTCTTCAATGAAGCTCAACAAAGTAAGCCTTTGCTTCCTATAATCTTTCTACATGGATATTGCTGACATGTTCATTTATCAAATTAAAATTGACACAGAATTGTGCATCACTTTGTTACTATGTTATAAAATTCATTTCTTCATTCTTCATTGCACCAAAAGTCTGATTTGTTTTATTTATCTATATGCTTTCTTCATTGTGCCAAAAGTTCTGAATTATTATTCTAGATCATACATAGTTGTTTTAGGTATGAAAATGTTGAACATTTGTATCTTTTTATGTATTTCCATGATAAAAATACTCCTTAGAAAAGAATAAGTTTTCATGTTAAAAAGATATGTGCTTATTCATAGACGATTAGATCATTAGTTGAATGGGAACCATGAATTTGTTTGTTCCCCGTTCCATGCATTGCACTACTATTTATGTGATCGGTATTTTGTGTTTTGCTTATACATTTGCATGGACGTGTTTGTTAGAGGGAAGGAGGGAGGGAGGCAGAGAGAGACATGATATAACTTGCATTTATCAATGCAATGTTACCAGCTCCTCTTCTCTTCCCCTGAAGAAGCTGAATAATTCAGCTTCAACTTCATCACTGAAGCAAAACACTTCTGTTGAAGAAGGCAGCAATTCTTTATTTTTCTTATTTTATTGATTTTCATTTTTCATTTTGTTTGAATTTTAAAAAGTTTTTCAGTTAAGCGATCATGAAGTCTTTATCCCATCTGGTTGAACCAGTGAAGCACTTCTCTTCCTATGCTAAACTGAAGTGGTATTGAAAGCAAATCTCCAAGCGCTTGTCCAACCTGAGGGCTTTCAATTGTTCAGTGAGAAAAAAAGACTTAGCTGCATGTTTTAAAGGGCGTAATGAAATGTTCCTTATGACCACTATGACTATAAACAAAACTAGCCTTTTATATCACTATCCCATGCGTGTGCAATGAACATGCTTCTTGTGCTCATGTGTCAAAAATACTAATTTTTTGAAGTTATTCGAGCCTATCCTTTCTAAGAGTTTTGGTAAGCATATCAACAATTGATCTGGCTACCTTGGCATATAGCTTGACACTGGAAACAACTTGGGAACATCTATGGGATACGAAAGGACCACAAGAATAATTTGGTCTAGGAGTCACCAAGGAATTGCCACGGGAGCATTATATTTAGAGGAAGAGATGCAACCAAGGTGCAATATTCTTATAATTAAACATGACCTTTTGGTAAATTTTCAGGTTGTAAGAATGCCCTTATTTTTGCCAATTGCTTTTATGAACATTTTGGACTCTTTTGGCTAGGGGTACGTATGTTCAAAGTTAAGAATACTTTCCTTTTTGGGTAATTCAGTGGGGATAACGAACCCCTACCCATTTTTGAAATCAGTAGTGATTTTTTAATGCGTTAGGTGAGAATGGAAGCCTAGACCTTAGCTGAGGCACAAGTGGTGCTACTACCACGACCCCAACCCCAACCCCATTCTCAAGTTAAGTATTACTTTCTTTCTTCATAAACTGCAGGTCAAAACCCCTTGAGATTTTTTATGGGTTATAGTGGAGAGGAGAGGGAGAGGGGTTGGAAATGATAGTTTGGGAGGTTTTTTAGGATCTTTTTTTTTTTCTTTTTCCTGGTTGTTTTTTTTTTTTTTTTTTTTTGGGGGGGGGGGGGGGGGGGGGTGGGGTGGGGTGTAAACATGGGTGTGCCATGTCCTAAATGAAATAAATATAATGGAAATTTATGTAATCTCCCCCATATAGAAGATACTCCACATGGTAACCCATATTGGAAAAGTCCTCTCACAATATACTTGCTTTATTTTTCTCCACTCTAATCCCCTGCATAAGTTTCCCAATGCATGTAGGACCAAATCACCCTTAGCAGGCAATGAGGAAAAAAGTAGAAAACACATCATTTCTCTCTCTTCCCAGCTTTTTCTCTCTGTAAATTTTTCTTCCCTGCTTTCCTCTTTCTCAAAGAAGAAGCAACTTCCATTTCATTTTTTTTCCCCAATGCCTAAGCAACATATATGCTGGAGGAGTATATACTTTTAATTAATGAAATATTATACTGAAAGTTAGCCTCTTTATTCGTAAGACCATAGATAATCTTGTGCTTCGGACTTTCAAAAAGGTATATGTCTTTCTGTATTTGATGAACCTGGATTCCAAGGATTGCTGAAATACTATGTATGCGTGCTGATAAAATTGTGCGAACGTACATGACATGCATGTTGTTCTTTCCGTGCACAGCCACTTGCTCTAAACACATGACCCTCCCTGAGAACATGCATCAGCATGGAACACTAAACCTATTGAATAAACCTCAAATGGTTTATAATCCGCTTTGGAGACTTTCCTGGGGAAAAACTTGATATTCATTCCTGTTTCATTTCCTTAAAAAGTTTTACCCTATAGTGATGAGCTGCTTTTAAATTTGTTGAAATATCATTATCTAAGCATGACAGTCATTTCCTTAAATAAATGTTTCTCAATTGTGTCAATCTTTTCTGATATTTTTTAATTGTGGTCTAGATATTCTATACCTAAATAAACAGCGTCTTATGGCAATGGAGAAGCTTAACAAAATTCAGAAGGAAAAAGAGTTGTTGCTTTCTAGAATAAAACAGCTGGAGTCAGAAAAGATGTCTGGCACGCTTGATGGTGATTTTCCAGACCTGGAAGTTGAATTGACTCCATGATCTTCATTTGTAATTTATTCATAAATATTTGTTGTTTATAACTTTATATAAGTATTTCTTGTTTTTAGTTATTTGTAAATGGTGTTTAGAAGTACCGTTAACTTGAGGAGAAGGTTTAGTCCTTTTTATTAGACTTTTTTTTTTTTTCACTTGAGTCAGCAATTAAAGGACATAAGCATTGTGAGATTTTTGAAGGCCTGTCATGGTATCTGGCTTATAAATTTTGAATGTTTCAAATCAGGGTCTTCATTTGTATGAATTATGGTTTTCCTTTTTCTTTTTTATTCTTTTGCATCCTCTGGGTCATGAATTTTCTGAATTTGGACACAGTTTTAGCCATGATGACTGCAAACTTAAGAGTTATTACGTTCTTTAATAAGATGCTTTTCTTTCTCAGGTACGACTACGGTCCCAAAGGAAAAAACCAAGCCAAAAGGGGACAAGCCAGTCATTTTTGGTGAGCTGCTCTTGCGAATTGATTCAATGGTCCTTTCTGGTGCTATTAGCCATGGGGAGGCATCTGATCTGAGAAGTATGGTCATGGAAGATAAAGCCATGCTGGCAGATGCTTTTCATGACTTGCATAAAAATGATGGCGAGCTGCTCGTATGTCTTCGGCGGTTTTATGATCAAAGCAGGCGGTAAGTTTTCTGTATCCATTGTTGAGTATTCATTTGGCTTAATTGAAATTTTTCTGTAATAACTAAGTTCTTTGAAAGCTCGAGCCCATTGCTGAGGTGCAGATATGTCACTGTTGATCCATTTGATAATGTTCATGGAGTCCGGTCCCCTAAAATAATGGTGGTTCATTCTCATCCTAACTAGTGTATACATAAGTAGTGTGTTTGCTTCACGTGCACACGCAATACTGACAAATAGAGGCTCATGTTGTAAGAAATTGAAATCGAGACCCATAAATGTGTGCAAAGTTGGGTTTTTTCTTGCATGTGTAGAACTTGTTTACTAAAATAAAAAAATCATGTCTTCTGTATACTCCTAATGCACTGTTGGACTTGTTCACAATTACATATTCTATGGGCTTTCTATTATTTCATTGAACTACGAATGTTGATTTATTGTGTGTCTTTTATGTTTTATTTTTTTAAACTTCTTGAATGTCATGATGATATTTGTGTGCTCTCAATGGATTTTGAGCTCGCCCCCCCAATGTTTTCCAATGGGTTTTCATCTAGTTTTTATTGTACACTATAAGATTATATAGATGCCATGTGCTGTCAAAAACTAAAAACTGTTTCTATTTGAATAGTTTCCATATCCAACTTCATGTTGTTTCCATGTGGATGTTGGCAATGTACTTGCATGTGTGTAAATTGTATATTAAGTTTCAAGTGACACTCCCAAGATTCAAATTGTCTAAATTTTCATAACCACTAATATGAAAACTTTCCATCTTGGCTTATATTATATGATCTGTATGATCTTTATTCATATCTGACCTTTTTCTTTTATTGGCTATGCAGAACGGGTTTGCACATTGTACAAATATGCACTGAATTAGAACCAGTTGCTTCAGTTGGATCTTTGGCAACTTATGTGACAGGCTTGTCTCGTGCACTGCAGAGAAAAGGCAATACGGTGGAGGTTATTTTACCCAAGTATGACAAGTAGTACTGTTTCTTAATAAATTCTGCTAAGGAGTATTTGTGTTAAGGAGTATATTTGCATTGATGCATCCTTATCTTTTAACACTGAAAAGGGATTTGGAGCTCAGTAGTAGGATTCTAACTTGGGACATGGTGTTGCAAAAGTAAACATCTTACCAATCACACCCAAGCTTGAATCCTTGGAAAGGGAAACTTCTGATGTCTTTTAGTTGAAACGAAAGTCAATTTTGTCTATATCATTTGAATATCTTGAGTATTTAACTTTGTGCATATTAGCAAGTACTTTAATGAGTTCATTGATTTTTGTGAAAGGGATAGTTCCATAAACTAAATGAAGTTCAAGAAGTTCAAGATTCAGTGAAACTTCTCATTTCATTCACTTTCAGCAATCCATAGGCAAAATCCGACTGTTTAGCTTTCAATGAAGAGCGCAAGATTAGCTAATATGTCCATGACAGTCTTCGCTTTCCTATGTACATTGAGACACATACCTAGATCCTATTTATTTCTTGAGCTTCCCTAGGTGATGTTTGCAGCTTGTCAATGTTGGAAATAATTAAGTATTGTTATATTGATGGATATGAACGTCTTTTATATTTGTTTAGGACTTATATGTCCTATTTTGTTATGCATGGGGCAGTATTGTAATTAGTTCATTTTATTAATACAAATAAGAGGTGCGTGCTGGTCATTCTTGACCAACACGCCACTCGCTTCCCCCCCTCTCTCTCTCTCTTCCTCAAGCCTCTCTCTCTCGTCTCCTCTTTCCCTCTATTACTACTTTCTAATATCTTATTTTTACTTTTCTCTTCTTTAATTTTGCCCTAGATTATTTTCAACTTGGTATCAGAGCATTCTAAAGTATCGAAGAAAAGGTGTGTGGGTGTTTTAGGGCTGATGTCATCCATATGAGTAGATGATGTCATCATGCCTTGAAACCCTAACTTTTTCCAGCAATTTGTATTGATCAAAGTGAGTTTTTTTGGAGATCTCCTGTTGTAGGTAATGTGTTTCCTAAAAAGCCTAAATCACAAATGGATTAGGGGTTGTGTACCTCAATCAAGAAAAGATTGGTAGTGTTGTTTTTAATGTTAGTTTGAGTAGAAAAGAGGTGTGATCAAATGTGAGGGTGTAACCAGATCTGTAACTCTTTTCTTGGAAGAGTTTTGAGATGTTCTTTTGTATAGAAAAGAGTTGTGATCAGATATGAGGGTGTGACCAGATCTTCAAATTTTTTTTTTTTTTTTTTTTTTAAGAGATCTGAGGTGTAACTTGATCTCAATTGTTGATTAGATCCGGGGGTGTATAACCAGATCTCAACTACAGTAGATGTCTCAATAAAAATGAAATATAGAGCAATCTGGACTCCAAATTACCACAATTAAATTTGATGGCACAAATTTTTTGGAATGGGTCAGGTCAGTTAGATTATTTCTTAGTGGAAAGAAATATTGGGATATATTGAAGGTTGAGTAGAAAAACCAGATCTCAAGGATCATAAGTATGTGGATTGGAAGGCTGATGGTATGGGAATTATGAATTGATTATTGTATTCTATGCAACCTAATCTGAGTTGAACTTTTATGAACTGCAATGCCCCTAAGGAAATATGGGATGCAGTTCTTGAGGCGTATTACCAAAAGAAAAATATTGTAAAGATTTATGAATTGGGTCAACAAATCAGTAGTTTTTAACCAGGGGACTTGTTTGTTGTAGATTAGTATGCTTGTCTACTTTTTATATTGGGATGAAATGAGCCATTATCAATCCATACAGTGCTCATCTTGTGCAAAAGAACAAAAGCTAGAAGGTAGAACAAATGAAGATTTTTCATCTTTTGAGCGAGTCAATAGGGAATATGAATCAATTAGAGCAAATGTTCTTGGCAATGTGACTTTACCATGACTTGGAACTGGTTTATCTCTCCTGCAGACTGAGGAAATTCACCACACAAATTATGGCAATACCTATAGGCGAAACATAAAGATCTGCTCTACTCTCAAGTTCAAGTGGTAATCGAAGTGAAGGACGTTTTGGGAGTTGAGGTGGAGGCCGTGGTGGTGGACATGGCCGTGGGAGCCCCACATGTGATGAGAAGGACAAGTGCACCCATTGTGGCAAGACAAGACACACAAGGGATGCATGTTGTGATCTAATTAGACGCCCTAGATGTAACTTTTCTCGAGCAAATTCAGCAACAATTAGTGAAGATGTTGCTCCTGTTATGCATTGTCAACAAGATGCTACTACCTTTGAACTTGAAGAAGAGTTGGTGACTATTCCTAAAAGAGAACTTCTTGGTCTCAAGCAGCATGCTTCCATTTGAGACCCTCCTTCCTCTAAGTTTCATATTGCCAATCAGGCATATCTGCATCAGCTTAGCATGCCTCCATAAATTTATATAAAACCTGTTGGATGTTTTCTTATATTATTTATTATAATCAAGAATATGTTAAAATAGCAAATGGTTATCTTTTTCTAATCAAGGGAAAGGGAACAAGGAACAATGTCTGTTACTCCTGTTAACTTGTCATCCACCTTGCATGTCCCCAATCCTACAAGTAATCTCCTCTCAGTTAGTCTCACAAAAACTTTATACTGCAATGTAACTTCTTTTCCCTCCCATTGTGTCTTAGAGGAAACTTGTCATCCACCTTGCATGTCCCCAATCCTACAAGTAATCTCCTCTCAGTTAGTCTCACAAAAACTTTATACTGCAATGTAACTTCTTTTCCCTCCAATTGTGTCTTATAGGACTTGGTGACGAGGAAGACATTTGGGCGTGGTCGTGACGATGGAGGGTGGTGCCTTTTGGAGACTCTAGATCTTGCCTTGGCTACTACTGCTACATCCTCCATTGCTAATGAAGAAAGGGTGTACTTGTGGCTAGTGTTTTAAAAAGCAGACCGCCCAACGCCTAAGCAGCCTCCTAGGCAGTCCAGAAGACCTGGGCCCCCCGCCCAGGCCTAAGCGGCTAAATTAGGCTGGCTGTCCCTAGGCGTCAGGGAACCTGCCCCAAGGGTGGAAATGCCCCTCGTTGAGGGAATTTTTTTGTCCTTTTTTTTTTTAATATTAAATGGGCAAAATTGTGGGTTTTAGATTCATTTGAAACCTAAACCCCATTAGAGCCTATTTTAGAGAAAGAAAAACTTCAAAAAACTAGTGTTTGGTGATTTCCATAAGATCGAAGGGTTTCTCAAAGTTACGAGAAATTGATCTAAGCATCACCCAGTGATATTAGATTTAGTGGACTATCAAACTATGGACTTATAGAGTATGGAGGAATGTGTACCATGTGAACTTGTGTACTACATATTTGATATGCCCTAAATCCCTAACTCGTATATGTTATACAGTTATACTTATATTGTTAGATTATAAGGACACTTTTCTTTCTATTGGGCTGCCCAGGTTCTGAGCAGCTTGGACCCCCCAGCTGCCTAGGCTTATGGCACACCTGTCAAGGTCATGTGTCAATTTTAGTTCCTAAAATGTTTGAGTCTCTAAGTCAAGTGCAATTTCAATGTCATATTTGTGAGTTGTCAAAACATTGTAGCACTTAATTTCCAATCAGCATTAGTAAAAGGAGTGATACTTCCATCTCTCTCATGCACTCTGATGTGTGGGGTCCTTCTCCAGTTGCCTCTGTGCATGGTTGCTGTTTCTTTGTTGCATTTGTGGATGATTATTTTAGATGAACAACTATTCAACTATTTATTTAATGAAACATAAAGATGAAGTTGCTAATTTATTACAAGTTTTATGACAAAATGGTTAAAACTCAATATGATGCACAAATTAAAATCTTGTGCTTTGACAATGGGGGTGAGTATGTGTGAAAGCAACTCAAAGATTAGCTTATTGGTCAGGGGATTGAGTTCCAAGCAACATGTCTATACAAACCTCAAGAAAATGATATTGCTGAGGGGAAAAATAGGCACTTGTTGAAAGTCACCTGAGCTCTCTTATTAGGAATGAAAGTTTCAAAATTTTTTTGGTCTGAAGCCGTTCTCGTTGCTGCCTTTTGAATAAATTGCATGCCTTGAAGTTATTTATTCAAACTCTTCCTTGTTCCCTATACCCCCAAAAATGTTTGTCAAATGTGTTTTTTTAGGATATCTATCTCATCAAAAGGAATTCAAGTGTTATGATCCTATTAAAAAAGTTTGAGAGGGTGGGTTTGCTAAGTCTTGTCAAAGCCCTCGTTCAAGAGTTTGTTGTTGCAAAGAAAAAGTGGAAGCGGGCTTTGACAAGACTTGGATACCACTGGCAAAGCTTGTTGCCTACACTGCCTTCACTGGGATCGACCACTATTCTTACTTTCTCTAAATTTGTTGCATGCTTCTCATCTATTAGTCATGAGTGCTCTCTTCAAGGGGTGAAAAGATACATTTTAGTGAAGATAGCATATTTGTGGTTCATCATCTTGTTCCCACACCACTTTTATCTGAAGAGGATGGTGTACACCTTGAAAAGGAGCTGATGACATATATTAGGAGAAACAAGATGGTACAACCCGAATTTCTAAACGATTATACCCTGGATGCTGACCCGGAATCAAGAACTATTCCTGACTCGGGTAATTCTTTCCCTTCTCTGAGAGTCCTAATTTGGACTTACCCATTGCTGTATGCAACAGTAAGTGTTCTTGCATTCAGCATCCTATAGGGAACTTTGTATCCTATAACTCTATGTCCTTTTCTTGTTGTTCCTTCATATCAATCCTATCTTCTGTTTGAATAACTTCTTGTGTTGCACAAGCACTTTGACAACCTCAATAAAGGTTGCATGTGTGAAGGGATGCGAGCACTTGAGTAAAATAATACCTTCCTAGGGAGGAAGGTCGTAAGCTGTCGCAGGATGTACACTATAAAGTACAAGGCTGATGGTACCATTGAAAGCTATAAGGCTAGTTTGGTTGCAAATGGCTTCACTCAGACTCTTGGCATAAACTATTAAGAAACTTTTGCTCCTATGGCCAACTTGAATACTGAGGATCATTCTTTCTCTAGCTGCTAATAAATCTTGGCCTCTCCACCAGCTAGATGTAAAGAATGCATTCTTGCATGGAGACATCCAAGAAGAAATCGATATGGCCATGCCCCCATGTTTTTATATTCAGGGGGAGACAAGAAATGTGTGCAAGTTAAAGAAGATGATTTATGGACTTAAACAGTCTCCTAGAGTGTGTGGCTTGAAAAATTCAGTGAGGCACTGCTAAAATTTAGGTTTAAAAGAAGTTGGGTTGATCATACGCTCTTTGTTAAGAAGAATAGTGTTGGAATCATTTCAAGGCCTTGAATCTTGACGTATTATAGCTTTTGACCACAATGGGAGTTGTCACTCTAGGATCTTGACGTATTGGGACCAAGAGTCGCAAATCCCGAGTATCATGAGGCTTGTGTTGAGTGAGAGGCACCAAGAGGGTTGAGGGTTACCTCTAGTTAGGGTCGGTTTTGTTTTATGCATCATGATAGTGTGTTGGCTAGGGCGGTGTGATATTGATTATTGTGTGATATGAGGTCGAGTGATTTGTTGTGATGGCCCTGTATGAGAAGGTTAGGCACACAAACATAAGCTTAAATCCCTGACCTTGATCCTTCTCATAGTATGTGCATAAATAGTCGTAAATGGGAAGACACTCTTCCATGGCTTATCCACTAGGAAGAGAAATGCTATGTGCCGAGAGGGGACCCCTGCATCCAATAGAGTGCATATTCTCGGGGAGCACCTGTAATCGGCTACAACATGAGTCATGCGCCGCATGTTGGACAGACTCTGATTGTCACAACCCCGCCCCCTTTCCCCTTACCGTACTTGTCAGAGGGCAACAGGGTGCAGAACCACGACCAAAGGTAGCGAATGCCACTCAGGTGGGAGTGCGCTCAATGCTTGAAGGGAAGGAATCAAAGCAAACCATGAAAGAAAAACACAACTCCAACCACACACAATCATCAAAAAGCTGGACAAATTAATTCCAAATCATAAATAAAAGCTCCAAAGTATTACAAATATGTCCAAGGCACCAAAAGCCCAACATTTATACATAGCTTCAATACAAAACAACTATATGGCCAAGCTGCCATCTAATCCATACAATCAAAAGAAGCTTTCACAAGCCGTGATCACCAAACCGCCCGTCCTCAACCCGCAAGCTATCACTCTACATAGATGAAGGTCAAAGGAGTGAGCTATAAAGCCCAGTAAGTAGATCAAGGTGCCATGTATTCCTGCCTACACACAGTAGCTCACAACCATACTCAAAATTCATATAAGTCTCATAAACATGGAGTCATGTATCACAATTATATTTAGCAATGTGTCGTGAGCGATTCTTTTCATGGTGGGGCAATCGCAAAATCAGGTATCAGATTACATATGAGCTAGCAGTTTATCAAATCTTCTCATCCTGATCATCGTAACAGATCAACAGTATCAGGCAAGCATATATCAACCACAAATAATCCTAACATCACCTACTCCCAAAATAGAAGTCCTATCCATCAGGCCAAGCAAAATCTATCAGTCTGCTCGAGGGCGTTACGCTACCAAAGGGGTCCCAATGGATAGTGCCTCACACTGAAATTTAGGGGAGGAGCGACCCTCCCAACACACACTCATCCTAACTCTCGTCCTATCATAGGGAGTCAGGGAAATATCTCAACTGCCGACACACTGTCTAACCACTCAGGTCTTATCACGCAGCACTTATCACATAGCTGACCACACAGGCCTTATCATATAGCACTTTGCTTTCCCAAAATCATGCACACCTATCACTATAGAACATGTATTATAATCATTTAGACATATCTTAACAGAGCATGTCATACTATCATCCGCACATTTCTTATTCGGAACACATTTCCATGCTGACATAAAACCTCAGCGTACCATGCATATAATCATATTATCGTGCTTATTAGTTTGAGAGACATCATCATGTCGTATCATGCATATAAACTGACCACCAGGCTCAGTAGCTCAAAAGATATCATCATACCATTTTTCTGGTTTTTCACAGAGAATAGGGTCCACCTATAAAGGCATATCATGGGATTCAAAAATCATTTGGACGTGGGACAACTTTTATAACAATATAGGCTCATGAAAACACAACTTTCGTGAAGGGAATAACCCTTAAATATTGGCCTAAAGTTTGTCAAACTGTTGAGGATCTTGAGTGAAACTTCTGGCTTTCCACAGCAGAAAATACAGGGCGATATCTTAATAGAAAATTGGACATAACTTTCAAACCACAGGGAATTTCGTCATGCTTCCAAAACCATTTTCAAAATAGATTCATACATCTCCCATTTAGAAGTGGTTTGAGCTCATTCTGATATATTTTGGTTAGTAAACAGTTCCACACAAAACACGTAACAGTTCTGGAAAATTCCTGTCTTCACAGCAGAAAATCCAGTGTGACATCCTTATAAAAAAATGGATATAACTTTCAAATCACAGAGAAGTTTACCATAATTGCAAAACCATTTTTGAAATGGACTCATTTATCTTTCATTTAGAAGTGGTTTGACCTCATTCTGATGTATTTTGGTCAGTGAACAGTTCTACACAACAACATGTAAAGTCCTTGGAATTCATTTCATAATTTTGGCATACTTCAGAAAATAGCTAATATCTTTCAAACCAAAAGAAGCATTGGCAAGATGCCTTTTCCATCTTAAAATAGATTCAAAGGGGTACTTTCCCACAAACTTTCATGAGCAATAAAGTCATTTTCGATGCTCAAACAATTACACAAATGGGAGTCATAGTTCTGGAAAACAGAGCACATACTAACAAGGTTTCATATTCACAATCTCATCCATTTTCACAGTCACATCCATATTCACAATCACATCCATATTCACAATTACATCTACATTCATGTTTGAAATTTCACACTTTGATAAGCTAAGTAAAACAAAAGCATGGAACATGGAAATTAGATCCACTTACTGCACTAAGTGAAACTCCCAAGTGCTCCACACAGGTTTCTCTTCAAAGTGGCAAGCATCAAAGGATGGTTTTAAGGCTTGGGAGGGAGGAAGTGGGTGAGAGGATAGGGACAAGAGAGAGAACGAAACCCCATGGAGGGGTATGAAGGAGGGTATAAATGAGCAAAAGAAAGGGAGGGGTGGCAGGTGGCAGCCAGCAAAAGACAAGTGGTATACAAAAGACGTCCATGTGCCACAATGCACACAAGAGGCATACATGCAATCATGAGAGAGAGAGAAGTTTTCCCCTGGAGAGTCGCGCTCGGCGGTATCGCGCTCGGCAGCATCGCTCGCGGCTGTGTCACTCGTGGCAGCGTCCTCGTGCGGCAGCATCGCGCTCTGTAGCGTCGCGCTTGGCAATGTCGCGCGCTGCAGCATCGCGCTTGGCAATTTCACACTGTGGTTTCACACACAACGGTTACACACGGTGGCTTCACACACGACGGTTTCACACACGGCGGCTTTCATACACAGCGGCTTTCATACTTATCTGCGCTCGGCAACGTCGTGCTCCAACTTACCCATGCCGACGCACTATAATCTCACCGAAAAAATCTGGGTCCTGCGATTGGAGTGTTGTTTTTCTTTCGTGGTTTACTTTGATTCCTTCTTCTTGCGTTAAGCGCATTTCTACCTGAGTGGCATGCGCTACCTGTGGTCGCGGTCCCGCACCCTACTGCCCTTCGACGTGTATGGTAGGGGGAAGGGGGGGGGCTGTGACAGTTTATGATATCAGAGTAGCCAAGATAGGATTCTTGGCCTAGAGAGTCTTAGAAGTTTCTATAGGGTGGTATTTGGATAGGCTAGTAACTGGGTGTTTGTAATTTAGGTCAAGATGAAGAGGACTCGTGCCAACAATTCGAGTTCGAGTAATGGGAACAGGGAGGCTTTTGGAGAATTTTTTAGGACACTCAAGGTCATGACTCAAGTTATGAAGGATTGTCTGCCAGCCCTGGCTGCCCCTGCCCCAAACCAAGTAGATAGCGGGCTGATTGAAAGATTTAGGAGACTTGCACCTTCAACATTCTCGAGACATAGAGGAGTAGATGAAGGATGGGTCCATGAGGCTTTGCATAGACTATAAGCAGTGGAATCAAGTAACAGTGAAGAACAAGTACCCCCTGCCTAGGGTTGATGACCTCTTTAACCAGCTTCATGGGGCCTAAGTGTTCTCTAAGATTGATCTCCGAACGGGTTATCATCAACTGCAAGTCATGTAGGGAGATATTCCCAAGACCGCATTTAGAACCCGATATGGCCACTATAAGTTTTTAGTAATACCGTTCGGATTGACTAATGCCCCAGTTGTTTTCATGGACTTGATGAATAGAATTTTCACACCCTTTCTGGATAATTTTGTTGTGGTCTTTATTGATGATATTTTGGTGTATTCGGCAAGAAAGATAAGTTGAGCCCGTGTTATATTGGACCTTTTGAGATTCTGGAAAAAGTTGGAGGCGTGGCATATCGACTTGCCCTACCACCTGAATTGGCGAACATCCATAATGTCTTTCATGTATCTCTGTTAAGGAAATACCAGCCCAACCCATCCCATATTCAGAGATATGAATCGGTTTCGATCAGAGAAGACTTGACCTTCATCGAGTAGCCAATTGAGATTCTGGATAGAAGGGTGCAGGTGTTGCATAATAAAGAGATCCCTCTACTCCATGTTTTGTTGCAGTACCATTCACGGGAAAAATCGACCCGGGAACGGGAAGATGAGATCCGGGATAAGTACCCCAATTTGTTTGTTTAACAGAGGTATGATTTTGGGGACAAAATCCTTTTTTTAAGGGGGGATGATGTAAGGACCCAGACTTTTCTGATATTTTGTGGTACGCTGGCGAGTCGTCGGCCGTGCGCGACGCTGCCGTGGGCGGCCGGCCAGGGGACCTACTTGTTCTTCTTCCGGCATTTTGAGGTGCGCCGGCTAGTCGTTGGTTGTGCGCGATGTTGCCGTGCGCGACGTTGCTGTGGGCGACGCTGCCGTGTGCGACGCTGCTGTGCGCGACAATCCAAGGAAACTACTTATTCTCTCTTTCATGATTGTTTGCATGCCTCTTGTGGCCATGTGGCACATGCATGCCTCTTGTGTGCCATTTGTCTGTTGCTTGCTGCCACCCTCTTTCTTTTGCTTATTTGTACCCCCCTTTCACACCCCATTATGAGTTTTGTCCTCTCTCTCCCACGTCCTCCTTCTCTAGACTTAAAACCTTAAGCTTGAACCCATCCTTGGAGCTTGGCCTTTTGAAGGTAACCTGTGTGGGGAACCTTGGAGTTTCCTTTGGTACATGTAAGTAGATCTAGCTTCCATGTTTCCATATTTTTGTTTAATGCCTGTTTACTTGGTTTATCAAGTATGAAATTCAAGCATGAATATGGATGTGATTGTAAATATGGGTGTGGATGTATGTTATTGAAATCTTAATAGAATGTACTCTGTTTTTCAGAACTGTGACTCCCATTTGTGTGATAGTTTGAGTATCAAAAACATCTCTGTTGATCATAAGATTTTGTGGGACAGTACCCTTTTGAATCTATTTTAAGATGGAAAAGACCTCTTGTCAATATCTCTTTTGGTTTGAAAGTTATGAGTCATTTTCGGAAGTATGCCAGGATTGTGAAACGAATTTTCTAGGAACTTTATGTGGTTTTGTATAAAGCTTTTCACTGACCAAAATATATCAGAATGGGGTCAAACCACTTCTAAATTAAAGATAAATGAGTCTATTTTAAAAATGATTTTGCAACCATGATAAAATTCTCTGTGATTTCTAAGTTATGCTCAGTCTTCTATGATGATGTCACATTGGAATTTCTGCTGTGAAGACAGGAATTTTCCTGAACTCTGACTCTTGTTTGTGTGATCGATTGAGTATCAAAAACGTCTCTGTTGATTGCGAAATTTTGTGGGAAAGTACCCCTATGAATCTATTTTAATATGGAAAAGACATCTTGGTAATACCTCTTTTGGTTTGAAAGTTATTAGTCATTTTCTGAAGTATGCCAGAATTGTGAAATGAATTTCCAGAACTGTTATGTGTTTTTGTGTGGAACTGTTCACTGACCAAAATATATCAGAATGAGGTCAAACCACTTCTAAATGAAAGATCAATGAGTCTATTCTAAAATGGTTTTGGAACCATGATAAAATTTCATGTAATTTGAAAGTTATGCCCATCATTCTATGAAAATGTCACATTGGAATTTTAGTTGTGAAAACAAGAACTATATTCACAGAAGATCAAATAGTTTGATAAGCTTTAAGCCAAAATTTGGGGTCACGCCCTTCATGAAAATTGTGCTTTCATGAGTCGAGATTGTTATGACAGTGGTCTTGGGTCTAAATGACTTCTGAATTTCATGTTATACCCCTAAAGGTGGACTACGTTCACTGTGAAACACCAAAAAAATAACCTGATGATGTCCTTGAGCTAATGAGCTCAATGATATGTGTGCCTGAGATGTGCTCAGTTGTGGTATGTTCTGTTATAATAAGACATGCTCTATTATGAAATGAAAGTATGCTCTGTTATGAAATGAAAGTATGCTATGAATGCATATAGTAAGACACACTCAGTTGTGATATGAATGCATGATATTGAGATATGCTCAGTTATGATATGAATATATGTAGTAAGACATGCTCAGTTATGATATGAATGCATGATAATGAGATAGGCTATGTTATATGGATGCATGTAGTAAGACGTGTTTTGATATGATATGCACATGCTCTGATATGATATGTACATGCTCTGGTATGATATGAAAGCAAGCTTTGTAATGAAATGATGTGTATAAAGCACTATGCAATGGGTCATCCATTAGTAGTGTAAGATGATATGATAAGAAATGTGTGAGGCATTATGCAATGGGTCATCCATTGATAGTATAAGATGATATGATAAGAAATGTGTGAAGCACTATGCAATGGGTCATCTATTGGTAGTGTAAGATGATATGATAAGAAATGTGTGAAGCACTATGCAATGGGTCATCCACTGATAGTGTAAGATGATATGATAAGAAATGTGTGAAGCACTATGCAATGGATCATCTATTGATAGTGTAATATGATATGATAAGAAAGTTGTGCCAGCAGTTGAGATCTTTCCCTGACCCTCGATGATAGAAAGGGAGTTAGGATGTGGGTCACCTGGGAGGGTCGTGCCCCCCAATATGTATGTATGGCCCTACGCAATGGGTCATCTATGTGTAGTGTAATGCCCTTCAGCTAGAGAACAAATGAGGGTTGTGTCTTGCAAGGCCACCGCCTATCAAAAGCCCCAAAGCGCACTGGAGACTGTGTGTGTGAAGGCATTACGAATTGGGTCATTCATTTGTCATTGTTTTCCCTCCTGAGATATGGTAGAAGTCCTAAGCAATGGGATTGGCTGGCCTAAGGGATAGGGTTTCTACTTTGAGAGTAGGCGATATTAGGATTGCTTGTGGTTGATATGTATTTGTTTGATTTATTGATATGTTATTATGCTCATGATGGAAAGATTTGATAAACTGCTAGTTCATATGATATCTAATTTGCGATTGCTCCATCACTATTCGCGATTGCTCCACCAAGAAAGAAATCACTTACGACAAATTGCTAAATATACTTGTGACACATGGCTCCATGCTTGTAAGATTTGCATGAACCTTGAGTATGGTTGAGTTACTGTGTGTAGGCAGGAATGCATGGCACCCTGATCTACTTATTGGGCTTTATAGCTCACTCCTTTAACTTTCATCTGTGTAGAGTGATAGCCGCAGGTTAAGGACGGGTGGTTTGGTGATTGCGGCTGGCGGTTGGAGTTCTGTGCTTCTTGTGGAAGTCTTTTGCAATTTTATGCTTTATATGGCAGTTTGGTCATATAGTTTTCGTTTGTATTAAAGCTATGTAAAAGTTGTTGGGCCTTTGGAGCCTTAGACATATTTGTAATAATTTGGATTTTATATACAACTTGTTGGTCCAGCATTTTAGCGGTTGCGATTGGAGTTTTGTTTTTCTTTCGTGGTTTGTTTTGTTTCCTTAAAGCGTTGAGCGCACTCCCACCTGACTGGCATTCGCTACCTGTGGTCGCGGTTCTGCTCTCTGTTGCCCTTCGACGTGTACGGTAAGGGGAAGGGGGCAGGGCTGTGACAGTTTATAGTATCAAAGGTTTAGGAGACTTGCACCCCCAGCATTCTCGAGACATGGGGGGTTAGAAAGGGCTGAAAGATGGAGGAGGCAAGTAGAGAAGATTTTTGAAGTTTTGCATTGCTTTGATGCGCAGAAATTCAGGTTAGGGACTTTTATGCTGGAATGGGACGCTGAACATTGGTGGAGCTCGGTGGAGCAGTCCTGGATAGAGACAGGGACTACTGCCACCTGGGAGAATTTCCTAGTGGCATTTGATGAGAAATATTTTCTTGATTATGTCCGAGAGATGAAGTTGAGTTTATTGAGCTGCAACAAGGGAGACTGTCTGTAGAACAGTATGCTGCTAAATTTGCATAGCTCTCTCGGTATGCGCCCCATATCATCAACACTGAGGCACGCAAGGCGAGCAAGTTTGAGAGGGGCCTCAGGCCAGATATCCGAGGAAGAGTAATGTCAGCCAACCTTAAAGTGTTCTCCTCATTGGTGGACCTAACTATGAAGATCGAGAAGGATTGTGAGGAGTTCTGATTGAGAAAGGAATGGAGAGTAAGGTCCGCATCGTCTGGAAATTTTGGGGAGAAGACTTGACTGCCTTCTAGGGGAAATTTTAGAGGACGGACTCACCAGGGCAAGATGAAGGCCCAGAAGATTTTCCTGAGTGATGTGAGAGAGAACCAGTGCCCGACATGCTCATATTGTGGGTTGAGCAACCACTCGACAGTTGAGTGCTATAAGAGGAAGAGAACGTGCCTTAAGTGTGGCAGGCCTAGCCACTGGATCAAGGACTGCCCTATGATAAAGCCGGAGAACTGACCAAAGACTCAGGGTCGGGTGTTTGCACTTACGGAGTAAGAGGCGAAAGCTTCTACTTCAATGATCCGAGGTACGCTCTTTGTTTGTGGTAGAGAAGCTAGAATTTTGATTGACCCTGGTTCCTCTCATTCGTTTGTTGCACCTCATTTTGCATGCCATATGAATGTTGAACCTTCACTTCTTGACTACACTTTAGTAGTGTGCACTCCTGTGGGGGATTCTATGGAAACAGACATGGTATACAAGCAATGTGAGGTCTTGCTTGAGGGGTGTGTTCTGCAAAGTCCATCAGTATCATATTGGTTAGCTCATCCGCTTTTGCATGTTTCACGGAGCTCGTGGATTCAATTCCCATGAGCGCTACTCATTTTTTAGTGTAAAAAAGTAGTCTAAAAGGCCAATATTTTTAACTTGTGTAACTTTAACATTAGACGTTAGATATCATACTGGTTGGGTTGTCCGCCTTTATACGCTTCATTTAAAAGCTCATGCGTTTGATTCCCATGAGCCCCGTTTTTTTTTCTTTTTCTTTTTAAATTTTCAAGCTCTTTAACCCTTAAAAAAAAAGGCTGAAGTCTTTCCTTGGGGGAATTGAACCCTAGTCACTTTGAAAAGCATGCGCATATGCTATTATCCAAAACGCCATTCACGCATTTATGGTCTGTATGGGTGTCATAGAGAGCCTATTTGATGGAGAGGTTGCTGAATGGAAAGTGCAGTTGTCTAAGAAGTTCACTTATCGGATCCTAAAGGTTCTTGACATATTCGGACCATTACTACATGTCGAGGTTCCTACCACCAGTGTTTGGTCATTAGAAAGCCAAGGCTGAGTCGGAGAATTCATGAATTTTAGAGAAGGAATCGAAAAAAATTTATCCATAAAGTTTTTGGATGTCTAGAACTCAAGGGCGAGTTCTTTCTAAGTTGTAACTTGGCGAGATTGATGCTGTCCATCAACTCACGACAAACTTCAAGGCCCACCTTCAGGTCTTTGGAGGCATATTTCGTCTAGTTTCGGACATTTTCAGAATAGGGTCATAGTAGTGATTTTGATATTAGAGAAAAAAGTTACGCCTACATGAAGTCCGGGTATTTACTTCATGGTTATATTTTAGGATGAGTTTGCCGTAATTCATTTCGGCAAGTGCAAAAGTATCCAATTGGTGCTTTAATCAGGAGTTCTAATTACATTAGACTTAGGTTTATAAGGTCAAAATAAAATCTATATATAGGGGTTAAGTTAGGGTCTTTGGTTCAAACTTGAGTTATTGTGGAAGAACATTGTTTCCTTGAATTATTATATGTTTTGCATAGCCATTGAAGCTTGGCTTGTTAGATTCCTACAATTTCGAACAATTCATCAGTTTTTTTTTTTCTACATCTGTGTTTGGTTCTTTTCTTCTGATACAAATTTGCATCAAGTTAAAATTATTATAAGCCATAAAAGAGTGAAAGGGCTTGTTTGTCAATTAAGTTCTTCGCTTTATTTCTTTGAAGTTTAGAGTAAGAATGTAACATCAAGAAATATCCAGGCAGACATCCTTGACATGCACTACATATTCCCGGTCACTCTTATCTCAGTGTCTCATGCTACATAGTCTAGGTTTATATAGATAACGACAGCTCTATTCAAATCTTCTTGAAACGTTAAGTTAATACTTACAATATCATGATCTGTATCTCCACCCATAATGGCATCTTGGCATCACAGTAATATGACTCTGAAAGCAATTATAAAGTTATGAACTTGAAATGTAGAGGAACCAATCAACCCATTATCGAATATTAGAGAGTAGGGTCTTAACTTATAGGCACTGATGCTTTGTTTTGTTTTATTGCAATCATTAATCTTTATATTTATTGATTTTTGTAATCGATACATAAGGAACAGTTCCTTAGACTTGGTGGAGGGGCCACAACGTGAGTCAAGGGTTCCATTCCTACCCCATTACATATACATATATACATATAAATACAGACATAAGTATCTATATACACCACTGTTTAAAAAGTCGGCAGAACTTTCAAAAATTGGCCGACTAATTCGGACTTGGGCACTGGCTGAGCCTGGATGTGCTCGATTTCATAGGCCATGTATTTGGGAATTTACCTACAGTGCTCTAATCGGCTGATTTGTACATCAGTCAGCGATTTATTGTAAAAATTGGTGGATTTATGCACTATTGTAGTGCAGACATGTAAAAAGCTTTTTACAGGTCAAATATGGACTTTGAAGGCATCTACTCTCCTTTTTCAAGTGTTTTGGGTTCCACTATTGGGGCTTTTTCTCTTCCCAATGCTAGGTGGGCATGACAATGGACCCAGACCCGACTGGAATAGTGTTATTATCTAAACAATATTTAACATATAATAATTTAATAAAATTAATATTTAAATAAATATAAGTATATATTTTAGTTTTAATATTTGAATAATACATGTATATATTTAAAGTAACATTTAAGTATTTTATTTCTTATTTTTTGGTCGGGTCCAATAACTTCGGGTCCAAGTTTGGGTCCCACAATTTTTTTTCGGGTCAACCGGACTCGTTGTCACCAGCATTGCTGAGAAGAGATGTGAAGAGAATCTCTTTCATTTCGATGGAGGTTTTTGTACCACAAGGGGGTCTATGAGGGCAACAATGAAGACGACAACAATGACGATGGGATGATGCGACATGATTGGTGTGAGCCAACAGTCGTAGAGTGTGAGGTGCCACAAGGTACTAGGACCTCCACTGGGGAAGAAGAGGGACTTAGATTGGTTCGAGATGTAGTCAAGAGAGCAAGGCATAGCAGTTGTCCCCCTAAACAAAGACATAAAGGTGGCGGGCCCTGTAGGTTAATTATTCAGGATGATGACAACAACGATGAGGGGCAAAACACAGGCCAAGGAGGCGAGGAGCATGGCCAATTTCAAAATCTAGGCGACTATGGCATAGGAACTTTACAAGGTAGTATTCCTACTTGACAAGGAGGTACTACTTCTGTCCTACAGACTCCATCGGGCTTCACGACGATATTTGCCCTTGTCAACTCTGACAGCGAAACTCAAGAAAATCCCGAACCCCATCATTGATCTTACCACTTTTGAGCATCGTTTTTTACTATTGTACAATATATAATCTCTTTCAATTACTAGTTCACTGAAAAAGTATTGCTGAAAAAAGCATAGCAGTTGTACCCCAAAACAGAGACACAGTGATGGCGGGTGCTGTAGGCTAATTATTCAGGATGATGACAACGACGATGAGGGGCAAAACACAAGCCAAGGAGGAGAGGAGCATGGACAATTTCAAAGTCTAGGCGATTATGGCCTAAGAACTTCACAAGGTAGTATTCGTACTTGGCAAGGAGGTACTCCTACAGACTCCACCGGGCTTCATGGCAATTTTTGCCCTTGTCAACCCTGATAGCAAAACTCAAGAAAATCCCAAACCCCATCGTCAATCTTACCACTTTTGAGCATTGTTTTTTCCTATTGTGTAATATGTAATCTCCTTCAATTACTAGTTCATTGAAAAAGTACTGCTGCAAGTGCCTAAAAATTTTGTCCAAAACCCAATTATGCCTATAATATTTGTATGTTTTGCTTATTTTTTATGTGACAATATAAAAAAACAATACATGTAAAATTAAACATTTTTTACAATTTTTATTTTTTTTTGGGATTTTTTAACCCCATTTTTTTTCAGTATAAAACTCGACACTAATCGGCCAACTAAGTTGGAGTTGATCTGACTAATCAGCTCGGGCCATGACCGACTAGTCAGCCTGACTCGTTCTTTCTAACATTGATACACACACACATAATGAATGCATATAGTTGAAGTATGGTTCTATAAGAGAAAGGAGAAGTTTCTGAGAAACCTTCTGATAAATATTCCTATTCTAAACAGATATGCAATACTAAATTTGGAACAAGTACATGGATTCAGGAAAGCAGAAGCTGAATTTCATTCTTATTTCTCTGGCCAGTGGCATCCAAACAGGATCTGGACTGGGTGAGAAGAGTACTTTGCCATGCAATTTATATAATATGTTTTTTCTTATTACTGTACTTGTTTTTGTACTGATGCTTTCTGTCTGCTGCCTTAATTTGTTTCATTTTCTCATCATGGTACAAAGATAATTTTACAAAGCACAGGAAGATTCGCAAATGAGTACCAACAGCAAGAGCAAATATAACTATGTGACAATTCTGCATATTCTTCTTTATTCATACGTGCACATTGTGACATTTCTGATCATAATTTGTAAATGCAGTATTGTCCACGGCATTGCAGTGACGTTCATTGAACCTATACACCTTGCTGCATTTTTTTCCAGAGAAGGTATATATGGCTACTCTGATGACCTTGAGCGGTAAGTTATTCCTTTTACAGATCAAATACTACACTCGTTTAATTCTCAGGTTTTATGACGCTAAGTTATTTTTTTTCACTTGGAACCTACTGATATACTGTTTGTGAGGAGTAACCAGAGAGCATATGGAATTTCATCCTTGTAACTAAAATTGACTATTTAATTATTTATAGTCATAGAGTAAATAGAATTGCACACTTTGAACTAATAAGCTGCCAGTTGTAATCAGCGAGATTTTTCCCTATTCAACTCCTGCATAATTATAGCAGTGGTGGTCCATTATACATAGAATAGAAACAAATTGGGTGCCTGAAATTTTCAGGCTTTCTATAGATTACTTTCAAAACCGCTCGAATGGCCATCTATACTATAGGAATTACTAGCTTACATCATCATCGTTGTCGTCATCATTATCATTAGTTTGCATTTAAAAGGCTAAGAAGATTAGGTTATCCTACTTTTCTTGTCTTCTTTCCAAACTGATACAAACAATCCAAGCCAGACTATTGGATGACTGGCATGATTATGTTTATTTAATTCATCTTGGAGTAAAATATATATCAAGACTTTTATTTCTAATAGAATCTTTATGAATTCTTTTCAGATTCACCTATTTCTCTCGCGCTGCGCTGGATTATATAGTGAAATCGAAAAAGAAACCAGACATTTTTCACATACATGGTTGGCAAACATCTGTCATTGGGCCACTTTTTTGGGACTTCTTTGTCAATCAGGTTCATACAATAATCCATTGATCCCCTTTTTACTATTAATTTGTTCGTGGTGGCTGAATCATGAGGTCTATTGTACATTTACTTGGAGATGTGCTATGGAACTGTTAGGAATTTAGTAGATTTTGTTTAAACATGATCAGCAAGCTGAACTATGTGAACTAATTTTAGTACGGTTAAATGTTAAGGCATACAACGATACTTTGTGGTGCGGGTCACTATTGAATTAGAAGGATTGCCAATGGAATTCTACACTACACAATGCTAAAGAACTTGTTTACTCCATTTCTGAGAATATGAGTTGTTTGTCTGATGCAAATTAAAAAACTTATTATGTAGTTTGCTCATCGAAGAGGTCAAAATAAATATGTTTCAGTGTTTTTAATACAAATATTTAAGAAAATTGGGACAGAAGATTTTGTTTAAACATGATCAGCGAGCTGAACTATGTGAACTGCTTTTAGTAATGGTTAAATGTTAAGACATGCAACGATCCTTTGTGGTGCGGGTTTGAATTAGAAGGATTGCCAATGGAACTCTACACTACACAATGCTAAAGAACTTGTTTACTTCATTTCTGAGCATCGGAACTCTACACTGCACAATGCTAAAGAACTTGTTTACTCCATTTCTGAGCATCTGAGTTGTTTTTCTGATGCAAATTAAGAAAAATATTATATTAGCGTCGGAACTCTACACTGCACAATGTGAAGATTGTCCTCGAACTACGAACGTACTTTGACAAGCCGATTTCATGATTTGCACTGCAATGTCGGTTAGTGAGATCCCCAAAGGATGGTCCGCTAAAACATGATGTCTATGAGCGTTGGATGTTTTTGGAGTTAGCATGGTCATAGGTCCCACTAAGTTCTACGCATGCAACTTAATTTTATCACTCATATTGTAGAACACTGTTCATAAAATAGTTTGCCAAAAATAGTGTGGGTACTCGGGATTTGGTTCCCTAGGTTCTTGCATTTGAAGTTTTGAACATTGCATTTCTGAAATCAGGTTCTTTTCTCCCCATGGCTTTGAATTGGATTATGTTGAACGCGCTTTATTCTTCTAGTTGTTCTTCAGTTACCTATCCAGAAACAGAGGAAAAGAGTGAAGAAAATGGGTTTGCGTGTTCTTTGTTCAGCTCATCCATGTATACTTTGATATTATTGCTGTGATGAAGTTGAAATTCAAATCACTAAATGATTTTTACTCAAGATTTTTACTGGTTCATACATATATGATTCTGCGTAATAACATTTATTTGTTGAAATATCCATTTTATTCAAACTTTCTTTTCCCTCAGTAATGCTCAATGTTTGTTGATTCTCTCGTTCTCCTACCGCAGGGATTGGAAACTACAAGATTGTTGTTGACATGCCATGGTTTTGATTCTCAGGCAAGATTTTTATGTAACATCTGCTTATTAGTTTACTTAATCTTTGGTACTTTTTAAGGTGGATTCTAATTCAGGCCACTGGTATAGTGTGTTGAGCGGCCTGAAAAATTAGCATTGTGTGGATTAGATCCTCCTCAGCTGCATCGTTCAGATAGATTGCAAGATAATAGTGGCAATCATCTCGTCAATCTTTTGAAGGTACATATGTTCTCTGCTCTCAATATATAGTAAACTTTTACTGGATGATCCATTATCACTACATGTTGCAATTAGTCTAACAAAAACTGCAAGACTTTCTAGTATGTGAAGTTTTCATGCTGCCTTCCTAGTCACCATGGAAATCTGAGAAATAAGTGGTTATGGTATTCGAGGCACAAGCATTGAATAGCTTCCAATAGCAAGTGGCAGCTTAGAAATAAGGGGGCAAAATATCACTTAGGGTGTCAAAACCCCTTACAAAATCATTATGGGGGTCAAAAGATCCCAATTAACACTTAATTTTTAAAATTTCATTTCATTCAGGCACCTTCTCAAAAAATATCCTCAAAAATGCCCAATGGCCCTTGTTTAGGATTAGGAACCATGAACAAGCCACACATTTAAGTAATTTGACCCACCCAAAACAAGCAAGGTACTCCCATCATTTTGGTTGGGACCTCCATTGGGGTCAAATTACTAAAATTCCCCTACTTGTTTATGTTCCCAACCATGAACAAAGACAAGTTGAGTGTTTTGGAGGATATTTATTGAGCTACTTAAATTAAGAAGTAAAGCCTCTAATGTTAACTGCAATGTTTGGACCCCTTCAATAATATTTTCCCTAGAAAAAAAAAGAAGTATGCTTCCCTAGAGACTATTATGCATGATGCAGGTGTGACCATGGTACATCCAAGAGCATTTTGGATGAGGCAATGACAGGTGCAGTGGTCTTAAATAAGCCTTTTGCACATAATGAATTTAAGAATGGGAGATTGGCAAAAAGAAAAGTGTTTCCGAAAATAAAAAATAATAGATACTTTTGGGAAGTTATCACTAGTAGGGGTGTAAATGGGTTGGGTCAACCCCAACTTGAACATACATGGGGAGTGAGACTCGACTCAGGTCGGGTTATATTGTAGTATAATTTATATTATATATCCAGGTCATGTCCAGTCGATCCAGATCATGAACCTAGTCAGGTTGACCTGACCTCATAGGCAACCCTATTCATTATCTTATTAAGCAATTGTTTATTATGGATAGTATCAGTTTAAATCAATGTTGATTAGAAGGCTATGAATGTGCAAGAAGCTTTCTTATATTCTATGATTTACGAGTTACTACACTACCCGAAATTTATCGTCTTATTATCACAAGAGAAAAAAGATCACATATATGAACTAAGAGAATATCTAAATGGCCATTCATACTAAAACTTACAAATTTAAAGTCAAGAAATTTGAAGTTTGTGAACAATAATGGACTTGGGGAATCTAAAACACTAGCAATGAAATCCTGAAACTAGTCATATGAGTGCAAATTTGTATCATCGACATCACATTAGGGGTGGCAACGGGTCGGGTATGGGCTGGCTCCCATTGGACCCGTTCCCGACAGGTCTAAAAGAATAGTACCTATCCCCGTACCCAAGAGAATACCCGGGACCCGGACCCGGACCCGGACCGTACCCGTACCCGTAACCGGACCTTACAACCTTCTCTTATGTGCTACTCCCCCACCCCTTTTGTAGCACTTACACCCCCATGACTGAGTGCCCCTCTTCAATGTGGGATTAATCCCATGCATTGGTGGAGAGGGAGGGGTGGATTTAGAGAGAGAAACAAGACGTAGAGAATGGGGGAAGCATCTAATAGAAAGTGAGAAAGTAGTGTGAGGAAAAAGAGAGTTGAGAGAGACATGTAAGTAGTGAAATAGTTGATTCTAGTCTAAATGAGAGATTATGGGAGCTGATTTGGTCTAGAGCAAGATGGATAGGGTGCTTGGGTTGTTCCGCTATTGTGAGACAGAGTTTATGAGAGAGAAAGCCCCTAGATTTTGGAGAGAGAGAGAGAGAGAGAATTTGTGAGAGAAGTGACCTTAGAGAGAGAATTTATAGTTCACATTTGCCGGTATAAAGGGCCAGCTTTTGGGAGCTGCAAGAAAGTAGTTCCATTTTTTCCCGTTAATTTCTGCGACTTTCCAGCCATGACAGAGAACCAATTCAGTCTGGTTATGGAACTGTCCCATGTCCATCAAACATTCTCTCTCTATCTCCATTAATCCTTTGACAACCTGCGAAAAAAAAAAACCCACAAACAATGAATCATGGGTTTTCAGTTTCAACCAAGTAATGGCGATGGAATTGCAATTTCTCAGAGAAACAACGGCCCAAGATATTCAAAACCCAAAACCATACCCACTCCTTCAAAAGAGGAAATGGCAATAGCTTAGATTTACACATCCAATTGAAATCACCAAGATCAGAGCGCAATTTCTCTAGAGTTGATGAGGGAGAAGGGGAGGCTTTTTCAGAAAACAGGAAGCATCTCTCTAGAGCTGCTCAGAGATCACCTTTGTACAAACACGATAATTGACAAATGAAAATCCATTCTTACAAATGGAGATATTTGAGTAGAAACTAAGCTTACCAGTGCGTTAAACCCAACTCGATGAGGTGTATAGAGTCACAGGGGTGTAAGCTCTATAAAAGGGGCGAGGGAGTTTATGATCAAACCCTATAAACTAAAAAATACGGGTCCGGGCACCTGCCGGGTCGGGTATAGCCGGGCCCGTACCCAGACCCGGGACTGTCCAGGTATCCTTTATTGGACCCAGACACTATCCGCGGGTCCAAAACTTGGACCCATACCTGGACCCGGGATTGTCCAGGTATCCTTTATTGGACCCGGACACTACCTGCGGGTCCAAAACTTGGACCCATACCTGGACCCGTTTCAGGTATACCTGCCGAATATGGGTCGGGGTCCATTGCCAACCCTACATTACAGCATCTTTCAATCCCTACATATGTGTCTTCATTCATGTGGGGGCTGGAAAGTGTCTTTTGTTTCCTACAAATTTGGCAGAGTTATGGCACCATAAAAAAGCAGATAGTTGGTTTTCAAAAAGTCACTAGGAGTTTCACTAAAATGTTTTGATCGCAAACTTGCTAAGATACCAAGAATATGGGCCAAAAAGGATGATGGATTTCTTATCCCATTGGGTATTTATGCTTATTTATCATCATCGTTGTCATCCAAACCTTATCCCAATTAATTGGGGTCGGCTCTATCAATCCTATTCCTCCATTCTTCTCCATCAAGTACCATACCCTCAGTAAGAATAACATAGGTTCAGGATTCATGATAAGATGTGGCAAAGTTTTGCACTGGCTGCCTACGTAATCCAATCCGCCTCCTGTACCTGGGTTTGAGACGGGTTAAGGGAAAATTTAACGTCCTCACCCTTCTTAGACCAGGTATTTATGCTTATTACAAAGTAATTAGGATACTAGAATGCCCTTATGGTGCTGCAAGATGCAAGAACAACAAAATAATATGTAGCAGCTACACCAAAGATGAAACAATTTAGAGAACATTATTCAAAAGCAATTTAAGAATACTTAAGACTTCAGTTTTCACCTTTGTTACTCCCATTTTATTTGCCTATGTTTATATTCTCTTTGTTAACTGAAGTGGTAATGTCTGGTGAATTTTGTTGTGATACTTTTATTTTTATTTTTTTTTGGCATACATTCAGGGTGGAGTTGTATACTCTAATAAGGTGGCCATTGTTTCGTCTCTCCATTCAAAAGATGCTGTAATTGAAAGCATGTCTTATGGCTTAGAAACTACATTAGCAATACATAGGTGTGTGAACTATGACTTTCTATCTGATTAAATTCCTGGATAAAGATTTGCTTGAATGTATTCATTTCCGCCACTTAGTATGTACTCTGTTTTTGGTCAATTTTGGTGCGTAACATTGGAGTATTCTTATTTGGTTTAGGGAGAAAGTGTTGGTTATCCCTTATGGATTTGATGACACAAAATGGGATCCTTCAAAAGACAATTTCCTTCCAGTGAACTACTCATCAGAAGATCCCAAAGGGAAGGCTACTTGCAGGACCGCACTTAGGCAACGCCTTAGATTTGTGGACCAAACATCTGCTGCAATGGTGAATACTTTTGCGTCATCATTTTTTTTTCTTTGTTCGCTTAAAATATTTTTTGTCAGGTTCCTTTTTTTTTTTTTTGCAGTAAAATTTTACCACTAGAACTATTAAAGAACTAAAAAAATAAGTGGTGAATATGATGCAGGAAATTTCAAATTTGAACCTTACAATTTCAAATGATTAACTAATTCTTTTTGTAATTGAAGCAACTTATCCTTGCTCATGATCGCTATCATATAGATAATCGTTGTTTTTCTGTAGTGAAATTTCACCATTTGTTTTTATGCAATTTTTTTTCACCAGAAAATGCAGTCCATTGCATATAAAAATGACTTAGTATTTTTGCTTATATAAAAAGTGCAATTCATCTTAAACAATGCATATACATGTAATAAGAAAACAATACCAGTACATGCACAAATTGATAATTCAGCTCTATGAGGTGAGTGAACGATATTGAGATATATAATAATTTCTATAAAAATGAACAAGAGTGCTGATCACCTATTTCTGTTTTCAGATGCTGATTGGACATTTGCTCTGAGATATCTATTGGTATTATGATTTTGAAAATATATATTAACAGCACTCTTGGTTTATTAGTTAAGCGTGTCATTATATTAATTTATTAGCTATATCTGGCCCAGGTATATTAATCCGAAGTTCTAAAGTTGCATTGTATTTAACCCAATGTTCTAATGTTGGGTTACATATTCCTTAAGAGTGAGAATCCATTTTAAGGTATTGAAATTTTTATACTGAAATTGAGCCTCAATTATATCTCTGAAGGTAAGTTTGTAAAAATTCAGCCGCCTCAAAAACGTTGCAGGTTCAACTGTTCAATGAAACCAATACTATGTCCTTCACAGGTCCTTCTATTCAATCTAAACTGAAACCGACTGAAGAGGGATTGGCAATACGGACATCATTTGAATATGACACTGTTTAAGCATTTTACTATTGAAATTTAGTTAGTGGTTAGAGGTTAATGCTTCGCTTTTACTATCCTTTGACTTCGTCTTAGCAGCTTTCTTTATTGTGTTCTACAATACCTTCTATAATTCAAGCAGGTTGTGTAACTACATGACAGTGGAAAGGTAACAGGTTGGGTGCATATATACAGAAGTTTCGGAAATAGATGTGGAAAATCTGAAAGCAGTTGTTTGTCTTGCATTGGGAAAGGGAGCTCAGGTTCTTCTCATGACATATTTCAAATGGACCAATTCAATAAGTGCTTACTTTGAGTTACTTATCATCTGCTTATCTTGTGTTCGTATTCAGTGCTGATCAAATAATTTTTTTTCTTATCCTTTTTTTTTCTTGGTGAGTTCGTCAAAAACAGTTCATCTTTTTGGGATCTAGTACAACACCAGAGGTAGAAGCTGCACTTGAATCACTTCGTAAAGAACTCAAGGTAACTATTTATTTTCCCCTGATATTGGAAGTTCTTTTCTAGTTTTCTTATGTGAAATGTGGTTTTCAGTTTGTGCTTACAGGTTTTCGTATGCAAGAACTGCTGCATGCATAAACTTAAGGAAGCTTTTGAACTACTTTTATAATTGTATTGATGATTCACTGTAATTATTGTAGGACCAAAATGTGAGATTTATAAACAAATACAACGAGGCCTTGTCACACTTGGTAATTGCAGGCTCAGATATCCTCTTGTGTGCTTCATTTCATGATCCCAAGCTGCATTTACCTGTATGTAAAGCACTATCAATAAACTCGATGTTGGTTTTCGAAAATAATTTTTGCGATAGAATAAGGTGGATTTCATTTTTGCAATTATTTCACTGTGTGGTTTATCTTGCTTGAAGCTCAAGGCAATCAAGTATGGCACCATTCCTGTGGCAGTAAATCCCAATGAAAGCAGATTAGTAAGGTAATTCCTTTCCTTCTCCAAATTCGTCTTATTGGAAAATTAGGCAGACTAAGCGCTGGCTACTGTTATGTGGGTTATTCCTTCACAGACATGCTGAGGGGCAGGAGTTTGGGAGCACAAAGTCTTCGCGCATCCTATCAATGTTTGCAAACGTGTCTTTGAGCCAAGCCCTAGATGATATGGTAGTGTCTCTAGCAACACAGAATGTAGGAGGAAAATTATAGGCTGTTAATCCAATGGACTCATAGCCCGTTGAAATGTTCAATATCTGATGGGTGATGAGGGGGAGTAGGACCCCACTGGAAATGGGAATGAACCCCCAACTAGAAATGGGCATGGCCCCAAGTGTTGGGTCCTCTCAATCTCAATCACCATCCATTTTCATGGACAGGATGACCGTAACGGGCTATGGTTCTCCAATGTCCAGAATATGTCATACTTTTCAACTTTGGGAGGCTTAATTCAAGCATCCTTTTCTGGTTTTGTGGCAGTATTAATTGTTATTCTGAATGGGAGTTTCATTTCTATTGTAGAAGTATGACGGTATCGGTTGGAGCAAGAAGATCAAGGATGCCATGTCAGAAGACTTATCGTGGGATTCTGAATGCTGTGACATGTATATGGATGCCTATATGTCCATGAAAAACCTATGAATAGGATGTATTTATGTTCTTAATGTATGTATGTGAATATCGTATGTACTATGGTTATTGGTATTTATGTAATATAAATTAAGGTTTTTGTAATTTTTTTGCCTAGATGGTGTACATATTGTCCATCCGCTGACATAAATGGTTACTTGTTTCAAGCAATTTTTTACTTGTTTCAAGCAATTTTTAAGGACGTGCATCATTTCGTACCTGATTCGAAAGTTATTGCCAATGACATGCAATTTTCAAGGTAGTAACGTTCAGTAGCCCCATTTTATTTTATATCATGCTGATGATCATTTTTTTTTTTTTAATCTTTCTTGTAGGGTTATTTTTAAGAAAAATATCTCTATGCACTTTATTTTGAAGTTTTATCTCCCAATAGACCCATAATTTGAAAACGTTTATGACGGTAGAGAGATCTCACATAGTTTTGACCATTTGGACTAATTTTACCCTTTTTGACCTTCTATTTTTAACCAAAACAAAAAGTAAAAAGACACCCGTTTTTTTTACCACCTTAGCCCATACAAAAGGGTAGAAAAACACCCGTGCCTATTTCTTAATCCCTATCTCTCTGTAACGAGTCTCTTTTGTAGCAAGAGATGTTAAGGGGATATGGGTGAGAAAAAGGGGGAGATAGGTTTGGGGGAGAAACTCATTATAGAGAGGGGGCAATCTTTTAGGTGATTGTATATCATTGTAATCAACCCAACATAGTATTTGGGCTGTTTTTAGTTTTTTTTTCTTAAACCGATTTGAATTAGAGAGGGACAGCCATGCCGAGAGAGAGAGAGAGAGAGAGTTCTATTTTTCTCTGATTTTATCTCGGCGGATGCCAGATCAATCGACAAAGGCTGGAGCTTGCTGGAAATTTGTGAATTGGTGATTGATCTCTAGGCAATGTGTTTCCTCGCGAGATTCCGGTAATTTGGGTTTATCATTAAGATATCTTCTCTTTGGGGGAAATTGATTTCCCGTCGACGTTCACACCACTTTAACAGATTCTGCTTAGAAATTTAGACCGGCTATAGGGGTCTGGGCCGGGTCAACCTCGATTGGGACCTGAGCCGACTAATTCTAAGTTCGGCCAGGACCTCAACCTGGACCTAGATCAGGTCCGAGTCACTACGACCTCAAGTTGAGTCTAGAGCTAAAAATAATATATATATATATATATATATATATATATATATATATATATATATATATGGAAAAAATGGGATTAGCCCACTAGCTCATATGAACGTATGTGCCAAACATCTCAGATTGAATCTGGGTCGATCTAACGATCATGAATGTTCGGTAGTGTTTGAATTTAGTTTTTTTTTTTTTACATATCCAAATCACTTGAAATTGTAAGCATGTGTTCATCAAAAATAGATGAATCTTTGAAAAATATCAAAAAAATATATTACATGAAATAAATTGATCAAAATGCTCCCAAAATGTTTTCGGGGGTATTTTGGTATTTTGTTTTCTCAAATAATTTTTTTTATATTTTTATTAGGTGTGCCTTGATGAGAAGAGCACATATTTAAAATTTCAAATGATTTGGACTTGTAAAAAAAAAAAATTCAAGCACTACCAAACATCTATGATCGTCGAATCGGTTCAGATTCAATCTGGACAGTTAGGCTCATATGTTCATATGAACTAGTGGGCTAATCCCATCTTTTCCATAACCTCTTTGGTTTTGTTGAACAACCGGTCCCACTTTAATTCTTAATATTTGTTCCAATTGTTTTGTTCCTTAAGTTTTTGTAATTTTTATTTGATCGGTTTGCTCGGTCTAGAGCACCGATTCTCTAAAGCGGCGATCCAGTTCACCAAACCCTGGTTTTAAACCTTGGGTTCAAAGAGAAATAGGAAGGCCCAATAAAAGAAAAAAATGAGGTTAGTTTTGAAATGTTGGGGTTAGGAGAGTTCTGTTTAGTGTTTTCAAAATCAGAATCAAGGTCTGACTAAAGTCCCATAGTAAATCGAGTCAATTTGAAGATTCTAATTTCGCCCTAGTCACGACAATTTGTCGGAACTCTACTCGGAAAAATGGAAATTATGTAAATTTATTTATATCAATTTATTTTAGGTTTATAAAACAAATTAGGTCACTAGTCTTTTGATGAAATTATAAAAAATACCTAGACACTGAAAGCTTGATTCCTGTTTGAGTTCCACACATTTGACTTCAGCGTCTAGAATGGAGTACATCACAATTATGAAACATGATTAATCAAATATGAAAAAAGCATACAAATAAGTCAAAAATATATAATCTACAATAGGGGTGGTAATGGACCTAGACCGACGGCTTGACTGGACCTGGGTTGGGTATGGGTCCAAGAATTAGACCCAGTGGGTCAGGTCCAAGTCCAAATCTTGGACCCGAATACTATTTGGGTCTGGGTCCGAGTGCAGTCGGGTTCGGGTCCAGGTCCCACATTTCTCAATTTATGAAAATATATTAGAATATATTTAAATACATAGATATTTTTATTTTTGGGTCAAGTTCAATCAGGTCCTGTTGGATCCTAGTCTATTTCAGGTCCCACATTATATTTGGATCCAAGTCCAGGTCCGGATCTGGTGACTCGTTGCCACCCTTAATCTACAACACCAATATGAATGACGAGATTGAAAGAAATACTAATGTGACATTACCGGGGATTTTTTTTTTTCTTTTTCTTTTCACCTTTTTTCTTTTGTTTTGTCAAGATCACTTACAAGTAGTCTTATTAAAATAACTCTTGTTTCAAAAAAAATAAAACTAACAAATCCAATATCTTAAAAACCTTGATGCCATTAAACCAATTTTCTTTAAATAAATAAAATATCCACAATTCTTATGTTTGAAAATATAAAGACTAATTAAATATGACAAGAGACGAAAAGAGAGTGTCAGAGATTACCTCAACTGGGCTTATTACACCCCACACCGAGTCACCACCATCTGATGATGTAGGATCAATAATCAACATTCAATCTCAACCAGGAAAGCAAGTTTAGGATAAGTCACATCACTGGAACATGAACCCCTTTAATCACAAACTCAAGCCCTAAGTACATTCCTTTAACAACTTGGTTTGAGAGCGGTGGATTCTCTTTTTGCTACAACCTAAAACCCTTGGACATAAATCCATAGTTAAGAGAAGGGAGAGAGAAAAACTCCATAATCTAATTCTAAACCAATGGTTTAAAAAGCGGATCAGTGACCCGGATCGGGCATCTCAAAAACCGATCCGGATCGGCGAATCGGCGATCCAGATAAAAAATCGGCTGAATCGGTCGGATTAACACTTCAAAAAAATCTGAAAAAATTATTAAAATTCATTATAAATATTTTTTTTTAGGAATCCAATAAGAAATGAAGGTACTACATTATTAACTTTTATTTTTTTCATCAATTTGTGAATATTGATATGCTCTTTCCCTGTATAAATTTATGTTAACCATTAAATTTGCATCACATAAAAGAAAAATCATAGAATTATCATAGATAAAATATATAATTATATATAGAATATTATAAAGAGTAGACTAATCAATGAAAGAATGGCCATTAAATTCTCGTTTTGGCAAAAAACCCTAATCCGCTAAAAAAATCCAAATTATTACAGTCTAACTAACTATAATCCAAAATTATTAAAACCTAACTAATTATAATATTATAAACTGAAATTATAATTATTAGTTTACATTTTGTAATTGTTTTATTAGACAAATAATAACAAATTAAAAATATTTTATAATATTATCTAATTTAAAATGTATTATTGACAACTGTAAGAAAAATAGTACATTTATAATGTAAAAATTAAATAAATAAAATAAAAAATTTGGTTATCAATGTAAAAATTAATAAAAATACGTACAAATTTTTCAAAAATTTATTTTTTTAGGTTTTTATAATAAATTTAGTGAAAGAGATTGTTAGTAGAAAGATGGAGATTTCAAATAGAATAAACTTTTTATGTTTTATTTTTTTATATCTTTCATATTCTTTTAAAAAAATAAGTATACCACTATATACAACAAAAATTAACTTCTATACAAAAAATTAACTTTTTTATTTTTCATTTTTTTATGCTTTTTATATTATTTACAAAAATATTTATACAATATATACAACAAAAACTATACAACACAATAAAATAACGCCCACGGGGGGACTAGACCTTGAGAGGTCACATGAAGAATCAAAGGTCTTAACCACCACGCCACCTCACCATATGTGGTTATAACTTGATGATTAATAGAATATATTTAAATTCCCTTTTCATTTAATGATATTTGGGAATTATCACACATTAAAAGATGGGTATTCCACTTTGGTATATAAATACCTATGTAATATAAATTAAAATGTTTGTTCACGCATGCATGTGTGTGTCGCATGTGTGCAGAGAGGCAACAGGGCTGAACCGGGTAGAACCGGACAAGCGGATTGGAACCGACGGTTCTTCTCTAGAACCGGGCGGTTCCCGGTTTTGTATTGAAACCGGCACGGGCTGTGCCGGTTCCCGTGTCGAACCGAGCGAGTCTGGTTCGACTAGCCGATTTTTAAAACACTAGCTTAAACCCTTAGGTTCTTTCACAATGTGGGAGAGAGAGATATCTCAAATATGGGAGAATATGATGTGCCCCATTTTGAGCTTTCATAAGAGAGAGAAACTTTTCTTAAGGTGTAGAGATTTTAGGTAGAGACAATTCATTTTTTATAGGATTGAACAATATTATGGTTTCTTAGGGTTTTCCTTGGCTTGCCTTTTCTTATGAGATTCAATATGAACCATTGATCTTAGGTGACTTGTGGGGTGAGAGATTTGAGCCCTTCATTCCATAGATAACCCATCAACATTATGGAAGGTGCTAGAATCTTTAATTCCCTTTCCAAAATTATTTTCTCATCAATAGAAATTAAATAAAATAATTTCAAATATAGTATTGAGCATACCAAAATAATGCACAAGCCTTCTCATACTTTCCTAAAATTCATTCAAAGCTTCTTCAAGCCAATACCTTTTCAAAACACATAACAACTTGGCCTACAAACCAAATTACTTATCACAAAATTAAAAAGCTTCTAAATGGGTGGGACATGCCACCTATGAGAGGATCTCATGGGCCTCACCATCTAGGCCATGGTGCGTCCATGTGCACAATGGGCCTCCATGCAATTTTAACTATTGTTAAAACTCAATAAAATAATTTTAAAATTTATTTGAATATTTAAATTAATGTAAATTTAATATCCATGATTTTATAAATCCAAATTTGCAAAACAAACTCTTTTCTCACTCGTGTTTTTTTTTTCCAGATATAATAGTTATATATTTATAAAAGAAAAAAAAACCTAAAACTTAACGTACTCCTTAGAAAACCCTAATCAAATTCTAACCCTTCATTTTTAGAAAAATAAACTTCCAATTCGCACCATTCAATTGTGTACAACTGTAATAGACATAAACACCCCCAAAGAAAATTAAGACCCAATATAAATCCAAACCTAAATTTTAATCTCCTAATCAAAATAATAAGATTAAAAAAAAAAAAATTCCTAATTACATCAATCACTATTATATGGGACTGTCTCCAAAGAGACTATTTCTCTTTTGTACATGGATGTCACGATGGACTTCGGGACCCACTCCAAACCATTCTATTTGATATCTAATGAATGTAAATGATTGTGACCTCCACGTACAAAAGATAAATGGTCTCTTTATAAAAAAATATCATATTATATATGTGGGATGCTAGATTATCACATAATTCCCACCATTAAGCTAAAAAAATTTGGACTAACTTATTAGAAAGGCCCCAAATAGTATTAATATGAAAAGATTTAGAAATAACTATAAGGAAGAAACTAAAGACTCATTGTGAGATAACCCATATTGTTCCTTTGAAAGAAACTAAAGACTCATTGTGAGATAACCCATATTGTTCCTTTGACCACCCCCCCCCCCCCCCCCAAGGCAATATTCGACACCTCCATGGCCTGAAGCTAATTGGTTCCTACAAATGCTGCTCATCAGGAGTGAAGAAAAATCTTGACAACTCAAACATCAAGAGAATTTATTTTAGTGAATTACGTGCACCATCAGTAGTCAATAATAAAATACAAAATCATTGGAGACACCCCATTTTTGGCCGATTGAGTTTCTAAGGTATCCCAAGAACTAAAAATTGACCTTAAAACCTAAGAAGTACCTTTTATTAGTCATCATAGACTCATTTTTTCATAGCCCCCATAAGAAGCTACCCTATTTACCAATCTAACACCTAGAAACCCTAGATCAGACCCTTTGGAGTTCAAGTACCAAGATCCCTCTGGAACAAATCCAAATTAAGATAAATTTTATTTGCATTAGAGAGAATTTTATAAAGTATTCAAACAGTCCAACATCACTTAGATATCAAGTCAACGGCAAGAATCACTTATTTTGATTAAAAAAAAAAAATTAGATGGAAAGAAAGTCGTATGAAAATATTTTAAGTGAGCGAAATAAGGATTACAGGCATTTTTATTTTGAAATTATATTTTATGAGACCATTTATTTTTGGTATAGGGAGGTCACAATAGCTTTTGGCTACTGGATGTAAAATCCAACGATACATTTGAGAAGTTTTAGTTTAGACTTTATGCCCAAATAACGATACATCATCAACTATCTGATTTCAAATATGACGGTCAGTGATGATTGTGACCTCCTTGTATCATAAGTAAATAGTCTCATTATATACATTTCCTTTTATTTTAAGGATTGTATCTATGAGACTATTTGAGGTCACAAATATCCTTAGCCATCTGACTTTAAATTGGACAACTTGAGGTGTGTCATAAAGTTTGAGAAACTTTCTTTAAATTTTGAATCTAGTCAATTACACATTCATAATCACTCGATTTGAAATCTGATGGACAAGAGTATTGTTATTTTCTTTTACCAAAAGTAAACAATCTTTGTGTACTTCTTATTTATTTACTGGGCACAAATAACAATGAATTTTCTTGAAATATATTTGGTGTAGTTTGCAACTTTAAACAATTAGAGTAAGGTGCACCTCTAATAACCTCCACATATTATTATAAGATGTAATTAAAATTATTAGGATAGCTTGAGAATCTATTTTCATCTCTAATTATAAAATTTTAAACTCCAAAAATGTTTCAAATCAAGTAGATCTATAAACACATGAAAATTTTGAAAATGGATGGTCTAGATAATGTGTATTAAGATGCACCATTTTTGGGACTTTAAATCTTTTTCTTGTTCATATCTATACATCTCGATATCGACACGATCAATTAGATGGTTTTCTAATATCAAAACGTCATTTTTCTATGATTTTTGAGGTGCGCCTTAATTCTACAGTATAAGGTTGCAACCCTATATAAACTTTTTTCAAAAGTTTTATTTTGGTGGGTTACTCCATATTCTATGCAAAAGAGCAACCAAGGGGATTTTTTCCATCTTAAATTTTGGAATCACGTGGATAAATTTGTTCAATAGATCTTCCCATACAAATAATGTAATTATGAAAGGGATGAAGTTCCTATAAGGCCTCGGTTTTTTGAAAACAAAATAAAGCCTCACCTCAAATCATCGTCGGGAAAAGTATTTTAATGATGGAAATTTCTATGATGGCTCTAAAATCAATTTTCAATACCGACAATAAAATTTGAAACTCAAAAAAATGCAACAGATCTTGCGAGTATGTGAATACTTATTGTTAAGGCAAAATGGACGGTCTAGATATTTGTTTATAATATGCACTATTTTAGAGCTTGAAATCCTGATTTTTTTCACAACATAATATTTGAGTCGAGATAATCGATGTAAAGGTTTTTCCATACTTGTAATTCTCGATGAGTTATAAGGTGAGGATTTACTTATTTTGATAGGGCTGCAGCCCTATCAAACCATATTCTTTATAAAAATAATTCCTAATTTTTTTTTGGCCCAAATTTTGCACTCGCTCTAGATATCTAAAATCCAAAGTCACAAAGCCAATTTGAGATTTTCAATATCCATAGTCATCTTTAAATTTTTTAAAGGTCAAATTTTTAGGTAAGAAAATCTAAAGTGACTTCTGAATGGGTTCGTCGGTGGAATTGGTTAAAGGGTGCGGTTTGTATGGAGCCTAGGCTCTAAGCAATCCTATTAGAGCCCACCTTCAAATAGTGTCGAGGATTGTGGTTTCAATACTGGAAATTGTTTTGATAGCCTTAAAATATATTTTCATATTTATTGATAAAGTTTAAAGCTTAAAAAATAGTGTAGATCGATGATATCTATGAAAACTTGAAAATTTTTAAAATTGATGGTCCAAAGCATTACAAAATACACTATTTCCAAAACTTGAAATCCATTTCTTTCTTATGTTCATGAATCTTGATGTCGAGATGATCAATTTAAGGATATTTGAGCATCAAAACAACCTCTTCTAGTGAAAGTTTTGAGGTAGGCTCGAATTTGATTGTTTAGAGCTTCGGCTCTATATAAACTTTTCCCTTAGTTAAATGACCAAAATATGGGCATATATTGATTTTAAGGTGCGGTTTGTATAGAGCCGAAACTCTAAACAATCAAATTAGAGCCCACCTTCAAATAGTGTCGAGAAATATGGTTTCAATATTGGAAAGTTTTGTGATAGCCTTAAATTATATTTTCATCTACAGTTATAAAATTTAAAGCTTAAAAAATAGTGTAGATCGAGCAGATCTATGAAAACTTGAAAATCTTGAAAATTGACAGTAAAAAAATGTGTTACAAGATGCACTATTTCTAAAACTTGAAATCCATTTTTTCTCATGTCCATGCATCTCGATGTCGAGATGATCAATTTGATGATATTTGGGCCTCGGCTCTATGTAAACTTTTCCCTTGATTTTATGCCTCACATAAACATTACATCTTTTGACATATTTTTTAGGAAAAATATTCATAATATATATACTTATGTTAGGGTACTCACACTATAGAGTAATTTACCATTGTATTCAACAAAATTTGGACACTTAGGGGTCGTTTGGATACCTGGAAATATATTGCCTATGAAATATATTACTTGCATAATACATTACCTGCAAATGGATTGTTATTGTTCGGGTAGTATTTAGATGCAACCTGGGAAATATATTGTTATTGTTTGGCTATGTCTAGAAAAAATATGGGAAATGCATTACCGACAGTTTACCAGTACATTCCTATAAACTATCATTTCTTTTTTTTGTAATAAAATTTCATTGAAATGTGGAATTAAAGTCATCATCACACCATTCCAAAAATATTTTCTAATAATAACATCATCACAATTCCAAAAAGATTTTCTAATAATAACTTGTACCATTCTAAAGTCATCATGATACAATTTCCTACTAATTTTGCATGCATTTGACACTTACATGGAATCACAGGTCTTCGAACATGATTCGACTTTGGTTTCAACATGATAAGTCATTGGAATAATATAATTGGAATAATATGATTTTATTGTAATAAGTCTTATTTTTATTTATTTTTTATATAAGTCTTTCAAATGTCTCTATATATAATTTCAAATAAACAATAAATTTATGATATCAAATTCAAAATCTTTATAGTAGTTAAAAAATGAGAAGAAGTTTGATTAGTAAACTAGAAGATTTGGTATTTTCAGTAAAAACTTTTGAGGCATTGGAGAAGACTAAAAATGTATCTTATTTCAATTGAGTTTTTACTATTTTTTTATGAGGATTACGTTTTTACTAATCACTTATGAAAATTATGTTGTGTGAAATTTTTTAGGGATAAAGGGATATAAAAATGGATGTGCGAGGAGAGTAGAAATAAATGTGTACAAACACTTCTAAATAGAGTTTAGAGAGAAACTAGAAGAGAAAATAGAAATGGAGGTCAGAGAGAGGGAGAATGGAGAGAGTATGGATGAGTAAAAGAGAGAGGGATAATGGCGGGAGATAGATAATTTTTTTGTAAAAGAGTCGCTTACACACGTAATGGGTTTCACATCTGTTATTTCCATTTTAAATGTATCCAAACATGGTAAATCTTATAAGGAAAATATCTCTATATCCCCTTTTTTAGGTTTCATTTCTAGATAAACCGAAGGTTTTAAAAGATATCTTCTAACCCCGCGACAACTGTAAACTTATTTTTTAACCTAAACAAATGTAAGAAAGACATGATCTTTCTAAACCCAATCATCTCTATTCACTTATATACCCCAAACTTATCTTTTTCTTTCTCTCTCTTCTTGTGTCTCTCACTCTCTCTCTCCTCCCGTGTTTTCCAAATACCTCTCTCTCTCCTCTCGGTTATCTTTCTCGAAAAGTTTGAATGATGGCTTTTAGAAAAAATATGTCTTTTAAGATTTGTTTGGCCTAAAAAAACAGGTTTAAATTAGCTCAGGGGTTGGAAGAAATAAAAACTACAAATTTTATTCCTTAAGATATATTTTAAAACTTTGAGTCTATTGTAAAATGAAACTTAAAAATAGGAAATATGTAGATATTTTCCCAATCTCATGTTACCCAAGTATCACCTTATATGCCCTTGTATTGTATGGACTTTTTTTAGGAAGGATATTTTAGTTTATATATATATATATATATATATTCTAGGAAAAATTCTCATTTATATATTTTTTGGTGGGATTTAAAAAAGGTTATTTGTATTCTGAACTTTATGCTCATTTCCCCATTTTTCAATTTTTTATTTTTCCAAAGTGCTCTTGGTCAAAATGATAGGTTTTTTTGTTTTATTTCTTAGTTTTTGCGTTGAAACTTGGAGTTCCGACTTTAAATTTTGTTAAAAGAGGGTCAAAACATAGAGTTTCGATCTAGACTTAAAAATTTGTATTTTTTTTTTCTTTTGAATTGCAAGGTGCTTCCTTATACCATCGAAGTAAGACACACCTCTAAAATTTGCTCAGAAATGTCATGCCGGTGTTGGACCTTTTTCATCCCTAGTTATAAATTTGGATATTTAAAAAATAATGCAGATAGAGTAGATCAATAAACACTTAAAATCTTGAAAATAGACCGTCCAAATAATTGCTAAAATGTGCATTATTTATTGAACTTGGTGTTCATTTTTTCATGTTCATGCATCTCTTAGTTGAAATGATCAATTGGACGGTTCTTTTACACCATAACACTTTGTTCTCTAGGATTTTTCATCTTATTTCAATAGTATAAGGTTGCAACCTTATATAAACTTTTTCCTTTTTTGAATGGTTGGATGAGATTATCCAACCTTCAAGCTTTGTGGGTGTGGTTTGTATAAGGCTAAGGCCCTAAACAATCAAAGTAAGGCGTACCTTCAAATAATACCGAAATGCATTATTTCATTATTATGAATCTTTGTGATGGCCTTAAAATTTATTTTCATTACCAATTATAAACCTAAAAAATAGTGTAGATTGATCATATCTATGAACGCTTGGAAACTTTGGAAATTAAGGTCAAGATAATACATTACAATATGCACTATTTCCAAGATTTGGAATCTATTTTTTCTCATTTCTATATATCTTGAGGTTAAGATGATCGAATTAAGGGTTTTTCAGCGTCAAAATAATCTATGCTAGTGAATTTCCAATATACGCCTTAATTTGATTGTTTAGGGCTTCACCCTTATATAAACTTTTTTTTTTTTTAAATGACTAGTCCGATCTCCAACTTTCAACTCAGTTATTTATAGTTTTCCACTATTTTTTAAGGGGCGCGGTTTGTATAGAGCCGAGGCTCTAAACAATCAAATTAGAGGCCACCTTCAAATAGTATCGAGATATATGGTTTCAATATTGAAAATCTTTGTGACAGCCTTAAAATATATTTTCACCTTTAATTATAAAATTTAAAACTTCAAAAATAGTGTAGATGGAGTAGATCTATGAAAACTTGAAAAACTTGAAAATTGACGGTAAAAACATGTGCTACAAGATGCATTATTTCCAAAACTTGAAATCAATTTTTTCTCATCTTCATGCATCTTGATGTCGAGATGATCAATTTGAGAATATTTGGACAACAAAACAACCTCTTCTAGTGAAATTTTTGAGGTGAGCACTAATTTGATTGTTTAGGGCATCAGCTCTATATAAATTTTTCCCTTTTTTAAAGGGTGTAGTTTGTATATAGCCAAGGATCTAGACAATCAAATTAGAGCCTACCTTCAAATAGTGTTTGAGAAAAGCGGTTTCAATATTGAAAATCTTTTGTGATAGCCTTAAAATATATTATTAACTTTAATTTTAAAAAATTAAAGCTTCAAAAATAGTATAGATCAAGTAGATCTATGAAATCTTGAAAAACTTGAAAATTGACGGTCCAAAATGCGTTACAAGATGTATTATTTCCAAATCTTGAAATCTATTTTTTTTTTCTCATGGCCTTAGATCTTGATGTCGAGATGATCAATTTGAGGGTATTTGGGCACCAAAACAACCTCTTCTAGTGAAAAATTTGAGCTGGGCTCTAATTTGATTGTTTAGAGCCGGCTCTATATAAACTTTTCCCTTTTTTAAAAGCGTTTTAGAATATGAAGGTTTGGTGTGGTCCAGAAACCTTTAATAATTTTTTTGAGTTTCATTTAATAAAAAAAATAGGTTAGAAATTGGACTTCCAACCAAGAAATAAGAAAAAATAAAAAGAAAATCTCATGGAGGTAATTTGGAAAAAATAAAAAAATTCATAAAAAGCATGTACATGAATTTTTAAAATATAATAGATATTAAAAAAAATAGTATATAATGAGGACATTTACCTTCGGTATAAAGTGGTCACAATTGATTTTGCCTATTGATGTAAAATTATGTTGTTGAATTTATTTTATTGACCAAGGTCAAAGTTAAAAAAAATTCCTTCAACTTTATGACACATCTAAACTATCAAATTTCACGTCCAATGGTTGTAAATAATTATGACAACTCTACACCAAAAATAAATGATCTTATTGTATACCATCTTTATTTTAAATACCACGAAATAAAATAGGTATCTGTAAAAATTTTCTAAATTTTCACGCAAATACGTTGACAGGATGATTTGGTGGAATAAAAATATTCGAATACACAACAAATCTACAAGATTTCAAATCTTTTTTTTAAAAAGGTAGAATTAGATATTATTGGGATCTAGCTGTTAAGTGGTTACCGCTTATTCGAAATATTCAAATACAAGATTCAAAAATTCAAATTATTTATAAAATGAAATCATAAGATGAGAAAATGACAATTACCTTTCAAATCCGAGTGGAGTTCTAGAGAGAGAAAGGGAGAAGAGAGAGAAAGGAGATATTCCGAGACGACTTGGACTTAGAGAGAGAAAGGGAGAAGAGAGAGAAAGGAGTTATTCCGAGACGACTTGGCGCTAGAGAGAGAAAGGGAGAAGAGAGATGGAATATTCCGAGCTGTAGAGAGAGAAAGAGATTGAGTGGAAGCAACAAAGAGAGAGGAGAGAGAAAGAGAGACCACGGGAAAGGGGCTGTAGAGAGAGAAAGGGTTAGACGGCTCTTAATTCCATGGTGCCGCTTAATACTGAGGTGGTTGCAGGTTCGGGCCCAGCAACAAGCACGGACGCGACCACGGACGCCACCACTGCTGCGGCCATGGACGAGGATTCCAAGCCCTCCTGGTTCACCCCCAAAAGGTGTTATTCGTCCCACCTTCTCTTTCTTTTACTTCTCTCTCTTCTTTCTTATCACTGCAATAATTTTCTCTCATGGCTCTTATCTCTGCAATGTTTTTCTTGAGCCATGTTATTCGTACTTCATTGTGGGCGTGAGAAACCACTTTTTATGGGTTGAAATTTGGGGTGCAAAGGGTTACTTTTTGGGAAATTTTGATGGCAATTCACGGGTTTTTGCTTGAGGTTATGAGAATGCAATGGAGCTTGAGATGATTAGTAGTTTTTCGAAGGAAGGGTTCGATCTGGACTATACCCATTTCATGTATTAGATGACTTTTTGTAATTGAGTCGTGAAAATCAACTTCAACCCAAAAAGGACTAGATGCCATTAGAGAAGTGCGGGCAGTGGAAGGAAATTTGTTTATTTATGTTATCTTTGTTTTGGAAAAGGTTTTCATGGAATACGAATGCTTGTTTGTGCCTTTGTGCGTTCTCAATGCTGTAAATTAAATGGGACCTTTTCATAAGTCTTGGTAGGAAAATCCCTATTTAATGTGCCAAAAATTTCTCCTTTGTGTCTCTTTATGTTCTCAAGGTGTAAAAAGATTAGGGTTACTATGTTAGCATTTGGATTTTGAACAGTCTGATAGAAATTCCTCAAACGTTCAATGTTAACTATGGATGGTTGAGGAGTGTTATCCATTCATCAAACGTTGGTGGAGCTTTTCTGATGGACTTTTGAGCTGAGAAATGACAATCCTCAACCATTCATTGTTGACAATAGGTATTGAGGAGTGGCCAGAAGACTATCCGGAACCACTAAATGTATTATGCTGTTCCAAAAGATCTTACACTTTTGTCAGTGAATTGAACATACTACTTATCCTTTAGAAGGTAGTCCTTTGGGAATGAAAATTACAAATATAATTCAATGAATGAAAATTACAAATACTATTCAATACATATCATATATGCATGAACTGATGAACTGTTATTCTGTAACATTATGAAGTACCTCTATACATCACGAGTTTATCCATGAAGAAAGAATGCTTTCTATTGAAATTGTGGTAGTAAATGCTTTTCAAACTTGGCCTTTGAGATTTAATACCGTGTAATCTTCCCTTTGAGAAAGGTTTATTCAACTGCAACGCGCTTCATCCTAACCTGAACAAAGGGTCCTAGTCCTGTGTGTCTCTGGAGGAATATTAAATATCAGAAAGTTGAATCTTAGGATTACTAGCATTCCCTAATTTATAGTACCAAGGTTTAGAAATCTGCTTTTTCATGGTTCTTTAGGTGAGGCCTGTATATTTATCCATTGCACGTCTGATATATATTGCAAGGATAGAATAATAACAAATAAGAATTTAAACACCATCCTGCAATATCAGTCTTTTCCCTTCTAAAAAACTGTATTTATTGGCCCCCAAGGGACACGATGCATAGAACAACTGGAAAAATATGCTTGGGGAGTTTGGGTAATTGAAAATAGGAAAAAAAGCAATGATATTATTGCAATGAACATTTAGTTGTGCCTACCACAATTTGGACAGATGTTTCAGACTCTTCTACTGTAAATTGCTAAAAATTTCTTGCATTTCATGTTGGATCAATGTCTTGCACTTAGTGGAAAATGATACCTTTAGCTGCCTTTGTGAACTTTCTGAGTTGTATTTTGTGGGTCTGTGTTTGAATAAATGATTTATTTTTATTATTTTTGCAGGTTGCTTATAATTTTTTGCATAATAAACATGCTAAACTATGTTGATCGAGGAGCCATAGCAAGCAATGGTGTGAATGGGAGCAGAGTAACATGCACTGAAAGTGGCATATGCACTGGTGGGAGTGGAATTCAGTAAGTGGGATACTTACAGTGTTTCATTAAAGCATGTCAAATAATGTTCAGATTGATCATTCTGGAGTTTACTGTATCCAACATTATGAGGAAAGAAAAATTGTGCTTATTTTTTCGGAGTTTAGGGGGATGCCTAATTTCTGGTTCTGATGAGGACATGCTTGATGTGTTTGAGTGTGTCTGGCTGCACTTGATTTCATCGACCTGCTGATGTACCATCTTTGGTTTGATGTACCTCATTTTTCTCAATGAATTGGATCATATTTACTGTAAATTGAAACATTGAAATGTGAATTTTTGAATAATAAATGCAGGTGTCCTGGTTTAACAATAACTTTGAAGCGCTTGTTTCTTGACTAACTTAATATTTGGAATGCAATTGTTTATTCATGATGTCATCACTTTTTTATTGATTTTTGTAAATTACAGTAAATTTATGGTTCATACATGTTTTATCTGGAGAAGGACTTCACACGGGTCAGAACTTGATTTGATTGGGCTCTTAAGCTTGTCTAGGCATTGAGGATGTTTGGCGACGATCTTGTTCCTATCCTAAATGTCCCACCCATCTGAAGGAGCATGTTTGGGTAGCACCATATGAGCCATTGATGTATAAAGGGCTATGGGCTTTAGTGCTCCCTGATTGTTAAGTCCATTAATTATAGTAAAACTGTAATTTATATAAAACTTCTCCTTGGCACATTCTTTCAGGTAACAAAATATTCTTCACATTTTTATCATTATAAAATTTTAGGAAACTGAAATATCTCACCTTGGTTTGGATTGAATTGTTATTAATATAATATATTGTTGAGAGATGTGGTTTACAGGTATATTGACTGACCACATAAGATACAACTATGCTGGATGTTTTGAATATTGTAATATGAGTATACAGCCTACCTTGTATGACGAAAACTAGCAGGCTTATGTGAGGAGAGTCATATTTGGCCGAAGTTAGTAACCCACTTTCCTGTTCTTTTGAGATGTTCTCGTGATTTATAATACTGTAGATATTTTTTCTATTTAAGAGCATGTCCATGAGCCATGAGGTGATGAAGCAATCTCAATACCATGAAGATACTGCTGAGGACACATGCCCCTTATGTGGAAATTACTGTGAAGTTCCTGCTTGAATTTGCATCTAGCATGAAAATTGTCTCCAATAATGTTGGTACCCTAAGTAAGCAGAATGTCACTCCCTCGAGATGTCAAAACAAAGAAAGACCAGTCACAAATGTTGTCTGAGGCAAATTCATGGCACATTATGGCATCATAGTGCATAATTTCTCAAAATTGAGACTTTAAAACTATAATGCACAGACATGTCTACGTGGTTAACCTATCAATACTGATATTTATACTGGATACTGCCAGGAGAGATGTATAACTGGATATTGTTAGGCTACTTGTATGTATATAATGAAATATAATATGAATAAAATATAATATATATTGTGATATGATATGTATATGCATTGATGTGTTGGATGTATATATTTCATATGTTTCCACATTATATAAGCTATAATATATATTTATGGATGTGTTGGATAGGAGACTTGTATCCATCTGTAAATTAGTATCCATATCCATTTCTGTATCTGTATCATGGGTTCTGAAAAATGCTCACTCATATACCCTTTCGCCATATTTGTACCCGTATCTGGGCATCTCAGCCTTAGAGTACCCTACAAAGGTGGCTGATGACAGTAGGAGTCTATGATGTGAAAGTGATTACAAATAGTTTCCCTGTTGTAAATGCCCTTAAAGATGTGGAAATACAAGCATTGTCCATGTGATGCTGATGACGTGGAGATTCATAGGCATTTAAAGGGGATAGTCACTCACGCCTTTCATGTATACCGTTATTTTCATAAATGATATCTGGATATACTCTTATGCTTGAAGCTTACATTTCCACAGTAAACTTACATGTGTAAGCACGGAAAACATCAAATTTGGGAGTTTCTTGATCACTGGCAGTATGAAGGATATGGGTTGTAAATGTGTTCTTGAGAATAAATGTGAATATGTTGGAATCCAAGTAAAATTTTGGTAGAGCAATAGCTGAATGAATTGCCTAAATAGAAGGAATAGATCAATGGAAAATTACGCTTTTGCATTCTTGAATTTATGCAAAATTTTAATTACTTCAGATGGATTTTGAGACTTTATACCACGTGCTTGATTAAAGCATTAATGGAAGACTTTTGTATGATACTACTGGGGGTTTATACTTTAGGGCTAACAATATTAGGTATATAAATCTGTAGAGATTAGTTGTCATCAGGAGGAATTTTCCTAGCTCTCCTAATATGGAGAGATTTCTTTTTCACCACATTTGGAGAGAAGCCTATGGTGAAATAGACCCCCTAGCTAGAGAAGGGGTAGGGGTAGGTGTGGCCTGCATCTTTTTTGGAGATTTTCTTTTCTCCTATTTGATCCTTTTGGTGTTCCTCTGTCTATTTCTGTCTTCTTTTTCTTAATTGTTTTTTCTATTTCTTTCTATAGTAGGTGTTGATCTGTCTATACCCTGGAGTGCCACTTGTTTTGTGTATAGGTATTTTGTAATGTGTCACTACATGTAAAAGTGAAAAAATAAAACTCAATTACCTAGAGGCTTCTTCAAGTATTTTAAAAGTGACAAAATAAAATTCAATTACCTAGAGGCTTTGTCAAGAATTTTAGAAGTTTATTGTTAAATATTCATGGATGTATCATCATTTATAATTTTTCGTAGCTTTTTTTTTTCAGGATTGCAAATGTGGGAAAATTGGATAAGATATGTAGAGTGTATAGATCTAGAGAACTTTTTGTATTGTTTCCCAGACTTTGCGTCCTACATGAGCCAATGGGTTGTGTTGGGTTGCTTTTTAAATGTTATATTAGAATATGACTTCGTTCTTCATGTGTTTAGATGTTGTATAAATAATGCCATGATGTAAATAAAAAATGAGCAACACAAACAAGAAAACGTGCAAGAAATAATGTTATATATATTTAGCAACTCCTCAAAATAAAAAGATCCTTTAATTTGTCCTCCCCCTAAAGGACAAAGGAGTTTTTAGGGCAATTCTAGAGCCCAAACCCCTCGTGAAAAAGAGGAAACATAATATTACAGTCACAAAAAAAAAAAGAAATAATATGAAATGAAAATCACAGAATATGAAACAATGAGTATATGATATCAATGTAATAAAAAAAATCATATAGAACTTCACATAAGAATCAAAAGGTAAGTATATAACATAATTATTAATTGGGAAAATTACATATATATCCTTTATATTTGCTGTTAGTACACAAATACCTTTTAGTTCCCGTTATTACAGATATATTCATTTTTTGAACTTCATAGAACTTTTGTAAAGAAAAAGACAGAACTGCCCATTTTCTCTCTCTATAGTCCAAAGTCTAGTCTATAGAGCGAGAAAAACCCCACCTAGTGCAAAGGAAGACAGTTCAAACAGGGATGAATTGATTTCGCTTTTCTTGCCTAGGTTCTGAGCCTTGCAATTTAGCTGCTTCTATACAAGTGTTTGAATCGCCAGCTTCCAATTCTCTCTCAGAAGCATCATTAACTAAAGGTTTTGAATCCCCAACTTCCAATTCTCTCTTAGTCTTAGAAGCATCATCAATGAAAGGTTTTGAAACCCCAGCTTCCAGTTCTCTCTCATGAATATAAAAAATGGTGGAAACAGTGGGTGAAAACCTCAGATCATTGAGCTTTGAAAACCCCCAAAAGGAAATGGTGGTCTTTTGAAGGTGTTGCAGAGGCGATGGACGCTGATCAGTGGGCTTCAACGGAAGCAGTATAATTGTTGAGTGGTAGTGGTTTAGAGAGAGAAACACGCTCCTGATGTTTTTCCAAGCCATTGACGTTGTTCTTTAAAGCTCCATGTAGGAGTCTGTGTTTCTCTCTGTAAACTTTTGGTCGTTGTTCTCTGTATGAAACTTTTGAAGTTTTCTCTCTCTATAGTAAATTATTTAAAAGCCCCTTCCCTTCTTTTTTTTTTTTTTTTTTTTTTTTTTTTGCTATTTTTGTCTTTCATGCCATGTGGAATGCCCTTAATAAGTCCTTATCATATTTCTATATTTTTTCACTAGTGAAATGCGGGAGATATGATTGAACTCATGCATCATGTAAGGTTAGCTTGTTAGAATAAATGCAAAGCGCATAAATTTAAATATCTATCCGGAATCAATACTGCTTTATATATAAAAAAGAATGATGATATTTTTTATTTCTTTTCAATCTATTCTTATTGTTTATTTGGTCAGTGCAGGGGTGACTTTAAATTAAGCTATTTTGAAGATGGAGTACTATCTTCTGCTTTTATGGTTGGGCTTCTAGTGGCTTCTCCGATCTTCGCATCTTTAGCTAAAACGTAAGTGACCTTTCTGATTGTCTTCACTGCCCGACAGCTTAAGAACTTTTTGGGGGCATCTGACAAATGATTTATCGTTTTTCTTTAACTAACTTCCACAGTACTTTTTTTTCCCAGTATGCACTAATTTCCATTCCCCAGAGGATGATATATTATTCATTTGGAGCGAGTTTATTTTTGTGCAATCCTTATAGTCATTCTGCATAACATAATCTGGAGTGTCTTGTTATCTTCACCAACTATGTTAGTGAGGAGAATACTTAGACCCTATGCTTCACAATTCTGTTCAAGGGCATTCTTTACATCCCTATGTTTTCTGTCTTTTATAGTCAACTATCAAGCCTATGAGGACGCCCATACGAGGCAAAACATATAGCAATATAGAAAAACTCAAATGCTCCTGTACATACATTTGAAAGGGGCTTCCATTCAAGGGAAACGGATCTTGGACATTGTAATGATCTCCAAGTGCCTGGATTCCAGGCGCTGGCTTGATTTGCCTGGGATAGTATACAAAGTTGGCATTGACTCTTGGACTTGTCCTCCCTTGACTACGAGATTGAGTTTGGCTCTTGATAGAGGCTTGGTATGAGGGCCTGCATCAATGCATGGTAGTGCTTATTTATTAAAAACTTTTTTTTTTTTTTTTTCAACGAGCATTGATATTATCAATTATTAACAACATAGACTGGATATAGTATTTCTAAGAAAAAAACATAGACTGGATATAGTATAACCCACCACAAATTTCATGAGAAGCTGACAATTCAATGAGACCTATTGTGATTCATAGGGGAACTTGTGAATGCTTCATCTGAATCTTCATATGTAATGGAATTTTGAGATGGCACAATCAGTGCATTTTTCACTTTTTAAATTGCAAAAGCAACTGATCTTCTTGCCATGATCATTTTAGCAATAGAATGTAATGAAATTTTAAGATGATACAATCAGTGCATTTTCCACTTTTAAATTGCAAAAGCTACTGCACTTCTTACTGTGATCATTTTAGCAATAAACTGGATTGTTTATTTATATTCTATCTCATTCTCTTGTGTGACTGGGACTAGGGCTTGCCGGGTATCTTGCTGGTGCTCACTGCATACATTTTTTATTTTATTTTATATTCTTGAAATTGCACATGCTGCTTCCGCCTTAGACAAGTTAATAGTGGGCAATATATCTTGCATCTCAAATGTTTTTTGTTCTTTTTTTGTGTTGGAGAGCAAGAGAATTGGATCCACAGTACAGTCGTTGAGGAGCTTGAACCAAGTCTATTGGTAAATTATTTGCATGTTTCTTAGTCACTTAACCCTTTTTTTTGGTGGGGGTGGTCTGCAGGCTTAATCCATTCAGGCTGATTGGGGTTGGCTTGTCCGTTTGGACTGTGGCTACTGCTGGTTGTGGTTTTTCATTCAATTTTTGGTCTATTGCAATTTTTCGTATGTAAGTTTTTTTAATTAGTTGATACAAAGTTTATCTGCATTATCATTGCCAACCCATGTTTTCTACTTGCCAACCCATGCTTTCTACAACCTGTATCATCCATGCTTTCTTCAAACAGTAACACAACTTTAGTTTGATTCTTCCAGGTTGGTTGGTGTTGGTGAGGCATCCTTCATAAGTCTTGCCGCTCCATTCATTGATGACAATGCTCCTGCAGCTCAGGTATTTTCTGTTTGTTTTTTATTTTTTTGAATATCAAAATATAAGATTCATAAAACGTCCTGTTATGGTGTTTTTCAGTGTAACCTGTAGCTTAATTGCTAGTACAGTTTCATTTATAATTGTAACTATAGGTATAAGAAGAAATAGGACATCTAACATGGACTATTTTTTACGGTATCGACTATAATTTCTGGCTCTCTGTGGAATGTCTCTGCCATCTCTTCTTTTATAATTTATGATGTCTTTAAAGTATCGAACATGGTATGGCATCCGTCAATTGGATGGCTACAGCTAGTTGGGCCAAGCGGTGTAGCCCAGCCCTGGCAGCACCTCTAGGTGGGGGAGCTACTGGGGCTTCTTGAATAGATAAGTAGTGGGTGCTTATATCTTTAGTGTAGACTTAAATGAAGCCATTGTTATATGCATGTCAAGAATATGTTTGCTGTGTATTCATTTTATATTCTTGATCGGAGCAAAGTTGGTTTCATTTGTGGTCATGTGAATCTGGTTTCGAACTTGTAAAAGCTAACTTGATGCATATTCGTTTACGGGACGTTTAGCAACTAGAAGCTGGAAATGGAAGCTGGAATTTCTACTTCTGAGATCTGATCCTGGGAATTTGATACCTGAAAAGATAAATATTGCGTTTCGCAACCTGTCAAGAAATTTCTAAAACAGTGTTTGGTTGAACCTGGAATTTTGCAAACCTGGAGATCTGGAATAAGATAATTAAATAAGCTTAAGGAAAAATTTCAGAGCATATGCAAAGAGCAAATTAGAATAAAAAAAAGAACAAATTATCGGAGCATACACAAGAGAAAAACTAAATCCATATAATGAAAACATAGGGTTATTGATGATTCAACAAAAAGCCCTACATCTCCAAATTCTTGATCGGCTCTAGAATAAGCAAAAAAATGATTCATATAACAAAATAATTCAATAAGAAGAAAAAAAGAGAGCTAAAATAAAATATATACGTAGGGAAAAAAAGATCATACGAGAAAAGTGCAAAAATATGATCAAATGCAAATGAACAAGTCATACGAGAATAAAAAGGGGAAAAAAAAGAATAGCAAACATCCAATACAAAATAGTTCAGAGATATAAACAAGTGCACTCTTTAAATTTTGAACCTGATTGTTCAGGCTATAGATTTGATGTTAATCTTAACAGATAAAGTAAAAAGTGATGGTCTAGGGTAGACTAGATGTTAACATTACTGGATAATGTGAAAACAAAGGCGAGAAAGTGGAGTTATTAACCAGTAAAAAAACAATGGTGGAAAACCAACATAGAAAAGGAAGAAATGGAAAAGAAACATAATAAAAGACTGTATGATCCATAAAGAACAACAATGATAGGAGAGAAAGTTCAGTAATATAATAAGAAGGAAAGGAAAGAAGAAATTGAGGTGAATAGATGCCTGAAAATTCAAAGAATCAATGACAAAAATTTAGATATTTTTATGAAAAAGATCAGTACAACATGATAGTTGGTCTTACCTATTGCCTACACTTTCTATCTGTCTTCCTATAGTTGCCTTTAGCACTTCGCTTTCTAACTCTGCTTTCAATAGTATAGTACTTTCCTTCAATTTGAAGTATACTGGAGCTTTCTTATCTTCTTTCTTTATCTTCCTCAACCTATAGGTTGAAAGATTTGCTACTACACTAAAAGTAGCTTATAAAATATTTCACTTCAGAAATAGGGGCATTCTTGTGTTGAAGCTAGAGTTGAGGAGTTACAGAGAATCCTCGATGGGAGAGAGAGCCCACCATATCACCAAAGGAGTTAGAGAGAGAAAATGATGAGAGAGAGACATTACCAGACTTAAGGCAATGATCGTCTTTTTAATTGGTAATGGGGAGGGAGAGTGTAGAAGAGGGGGCAATGGATAGGGTTTGGAGAGGGAGGAGAGAGTGGTGTGGCTGTTTTAGAGAGGGAGAAGTTTGCCATTACGTGCCTACTTCCCACATGAATTGGGAAGTTGGGATAAGGGGAATCTCAAATTCTACCCCAACCCTTGGAACTGGGATACCCATTTTATGGGGTACCCAGAGTTCTTATTCTATTTTCTACTGTAGCATCTCATGTTGACAAACGGGGAAGTGGTGCCACAGTGAATTAGAAGTTCCAACTTCACTTGAAACTTCTAGTTGCGTGAATGTTGCATTATTGATTTTTTGGTTCATATGCATTAAATGATCAGGTGTGCATGTAATCTTCCCTGCATCATATATTGTTTGGCTTTTGATATTAGAGAAGCCATGTCTCTTGGAAACATATTAATGAACTTAGCTGTTGTGCTAACAGAAAACGGCATGGCTTTCAGTCTTTTACATGTGTATACCAACTGGAATTGCGCTTGGCTATGTGTATGGGGGTTTGGTAAGTTACACTTCTTACTGGTTGTTTCTGCTTCAATATGATCCCTAGAAACTTCATAATTCATTTTGTTTCTCTGTCAATATCGATCTTATTTTTCTTCCATTTTCTAATATTTTTTCTATGGGTGTGGTTTGCATAAGGTTGCAACCTTAAACAATCCAATTAAGGTAATTTTATCATAAATATAATTTTGATAGTAAAAATTCTTAGGATGGCTTGAGAATCGATTTTTCATCTCTAATTATAAAATTTTAAACTCTAAAAACTGGTTCAAATCATGTAGATCTATAAACCCATGAAAATCTCGGTCCAAATAGCGTGTTGTAAGATAGACTATTTCGTGGCCTTGAAATCTTTTTTTTTTTTTTTCATATTCAGGCATCTCGATGTCTAGACAATCAATTAGAGGGTTTTCCAACATCCAAACAACCTTTTATTATGGATTTTTGAGGTGCATCTTTAATTTTATATTTTAAGGTTGCAACCTTATATAAGATTTTCTTTTTTCTATTCAACATATTGATTTAATCTTTGCAATTGTATGTTTATAATGTGAGTATGTGACAACTATGATAGGTTCTCTGATACCTCATTTTGTGCTGCTTGGATTCAAACTCATGTTTGATTCTCTGGTACCTCATTTTGTGCTGCTTGGATTCAAACTCTTGAATCATCTCTAGCTTACTTTCTTTTGCCTTTACTTTTTGAAATGGGGCCTGAAGCCCTTTATTCAACAAGCTTGTATTTAGATAGCACGCCATTATGTCATCATATATAATTTACCTTGCAACTTTATACAGAATACAAATTCTTCTTTCATTGTTAGGTACTCATAATATTATACATCTACCTCTAGCATGGCATTCACAGTGGACCAGTTTTTCATTTGAGCTTATTATTGACAAGCACAATCAACATTCTCCATCATGTTTCTTCTTTCTTTTTATTTTCTCATTTGTGTGAATGGGAAACTGAGTTTCAGAAATGAACCAAATGGTTATATGCACTTCCTTCGTGAACTCATCCATAGTATAGATAAGGCATAAAGAAGTTCCGCACTTAGGATTCTTCAAATTATTATCTTTTGCTCAGTAACTTGTTGGAAAAACAAAACTCTTTTTGCTTATCATTCATAAATATCAGTCTAATATAATTGTTCCACAATGTCTTTCTGATCAACATGTATATAACATGATGGATGGAGTCAAGGTTACAATAGTAAAACCATGTTAGATAAGTTCGAAGTAAAACCATGTTAGATAAGTTCGATTATGAACCCCTTTAGATTGGGAACATGTTTCTTCTCAGTTAGCATTCTTTATTTCTGGTATCATTGTTCCATTTTTCAATGTATCTGTGACTATAATGTTGATATCTGCGAAATTTAGAAATTCAAGAGAGAGTCAGAGAGCCCTTGTAAACATGAGAACCATTTCTTTTCTGGGCGTATTATTAAAAGACAATTCATGGAAGTGCTATTGGAACTGGTCTAATGCTTTAATTGTGAATTCACTCAATGATGGCTTTGTACTTAGTGCCATATGTTTCCTATTGATTATGCATTCTCCATTGCATCTTAGAGGCTACACTATAAGTCAATCATGCGTTTGACTTTCCTTCCTTAAACAAGTGGAAATTAGTAATAGTATTGGGTCTTGTGACCTGCCCATTTGGCATCATGACTCAGGTAACTAGTTGGATTGACAATGCAAGTTCTTGATAAGGCTTTCTTTTTTGACTGATATTTGCATTTTTTTTATTGTTTTATTGTTTTACTCTTGAAATGCTTATTGATAGGTTGGAGATCATTTTAGTTGGCGTGTAGCATTTTGGGGAGAGGCACTTCTTATGGTTCCTTTTGCTATTCTTGGGTTCCTGATAAAGCCTTTGAAATTGAGAGGTGCATAATCAATGATCTGCTCTGTGCAAACTAAGCAACTTTTTGGTCTTCTAATGGAATTTCGTTGCTTGTTTTCTGTGGCTAATACTATCTATGCAGGTTTTGCTTCTTCAAAAACAAGAAAGTCAGCAATTAGGGTACAGATTGATGCTTCAGAAGTTAAAGGTGTTCTATGTGCTTGCTTTTTTTTTTTTTATAATTATGTAGCCGTTGCTATTATTGCTAAATTGTAGTTCCATCCTCAAAAGAACATCCTTCATACTTTTTTCCTTGTGAAATAATATCTGATTTTCTCATTAGACAACCAGGTTCTAGAGGGCGCAGATAATCTGCTGAAGGGAAGCGAGTTAAATGATGATATCTCGAAGAAACACTCCATGTGCGTGGGTCTCCGATTTTGAATGTGTGCATGGATATTATATGTAGTATGTAAAGCACATACACGTTTGTCTCTATGTATGGATTTAGATATGTATATTTGATAGGTGTATGTTATTTGTGCATGTATTATGCATGTATACATGTAATGTGTGTTGTGTGTGTGCATTGACTTGAGAGCATGTGCTCATCACATGCTTGCATATTCATTCAATGAGTTTGCTGTTTGGATACATATTCAGCCAATACTTCATTTCAGAGGTCATCTTTTTTCTTATTGTTATATCCTAAATTCCTGTTTCATGTTACATTTTTTTTAAATGGAAGATATAGTAATTGTGCAATGCCTAACTTACGCACCTGTATTTTTATCCTAAAAACGTTTGTGCTCATGTTTCTTCATGTAAATGAGAAACACACTCCTTTTCGTTGAATTACTTAATCTGCTAAGTATTATGTGAGGATTAATGTGCTTATTGTTTTTATATCTGAAAAGAAAATTAGAATCTTGCAGATTACAATGTAACTGCATGTTAGTGAATTGCCCTAATGTCTTTGCAGTTTATATATCAGGTCGAAGGTTTCATTATTCCATCTAGGAGATTCATTTACAGTTTTTTTCCATCACTTCATATGATTTTAGAGCTACTTAATATGGCTAAATCTGGTGTAAGAAACATATAATTTGACAAATTCTAGGGTTTTGAGGTCTTCATAAAAAATACAGATCGAAATCACTGTTACGAGTAGCAACATCTAATAGTATCTTATTCTTCATTGTAATTAGCTTACATCAGCACGGTTCGTAAACTTGGCACATTTGGTCTCATATTGCCCATTAACTCTAGGTCTTCTTAACTCTGTTCTAATTGTCTTTGGCCTTCTTAACTCTGTTCTATTATTCTGACAATGTCAGTTGCATATCAAAGTCAATCCTAGCTTTCTGTGAACACAATTGGCTATCCCTTTTCAAACTACAGCTCTGATTTTGACTTTTCCTGTAAAAATTGTTTTATTTAATTATTTAATTGTATACATAACCATGTTTGCTTTAATATTATGCTTGATTCAACTTCTTCCTTGGCATTGGATTTTCCTCTTCTTATCTACAGTGCGGGAATTTTTCTAATAATTTGCTCCCAAAAAAAATCGGTAATAGAACCCTTATCACCAAAAAATGTTCTAATAATAGAAGCCTTACAACTGAAAATGTTCTGATCACTTGTTGTGATTGCTGTTCTGAAGTTTATTTCATTTGAATGATCTACTTTTGTTGACTGTGATCATGTGAAATCTAATAATACCAATCCTATTGTAAATTCACATCACCTGGCTAATACATTGGCATGGAATTTTTCTTTCTAGATCTGAAGGAAAACCAAAGGTTAGGAATCAATTCTTAAGGTTTTGGGATGATATGAAAGTGCTTCTGTGTGATGTTGTTTATATCACAAATGTTCTAGGTAAATTTTCTGATTTCTTTTATTAAGAAATGCTCTCCGTTTTTGTAGATTTATTTGCTGATCTCTTGTACCCCTTCATTGTGATGGCCTGCATGTTAAAAGGCTGTTTTGTTATCACTAAATCATAGTAACCACTTGATTAGTAATAAAATAATGATGTCCTTTCCTTGGGGTTCCCTTTGGTACATTGTGAATTGGCTTACTTGCAATAATGATGCTGTATTTAATTATTCTTATGTGATTTATATGCTGCATGCGTGGACCTAATTCCAAAGAATATGATTACTATTAAATCTTGCAAAATGCATTAACTAGTCATACATTGGTTGTGAGATGGGTTTGAACTCTCGTGTTACAAACCCATTTTTTATTTCCAATTTCCAGGCATTAGAGCTTGCAGTTGTAGTTAAGAGAAGTGCCTTCCCCAGGGGATGCTCCCAAATCTGGAACATAGTTCCATGTTCTCAGAGCTGATCCTCCTTGGAAGATTGTTCTCGATTATATGGGATCTAGATCCCATTTAAAAAGGACAATGATCCATAATAATTAGATTTATGATTAGATATTTTTTCTTTTTTTCCTTTTTTTTTTAGTGGTATATGTCCATATGATTAGATGAATTGTTAATTATAAAGATGACTATTAGTCTAACTCACTGTTCATGAGGCTATGAGGAGGAAGCTAAGCTATTCCAAGCTGCTCAAGAGACTTTTCAAGGAAAGGAAGTTCAAAGTTTATAGAGAAAATTGATTAGTGGAAAGTGTTTTACAAGGAAAGCCACAAAATTCAAGTGGGCTTTCATTCTCCTGGTATGAGATCTCTCCCATTATAGAATCCACTCCAAAATGTGGATCCTTCAAAAAAATGGGCCCAGAAGAGGAGGAAGATGAGAATAAACCAGAGGCAAATTAGATTTTCTTCTTTCCAAGCAAAGGTTTGCAAGGAGTTGGATATCTCTCTCTAATCCCTCTAAAACGAGAGAGAGAGAGAGAGAGAGAGAGAGAGAGGACCAAAAAAAGATATGGAGAAAACTTGAGGTCTGAGTGGAAACAAAGCGCTGGCCACAAGGTAAAACTTTAGATTTGAGAAAATACTGAGAGGAAAATTAACTAACAAAAAAAATACCCTTTGAACTTTGTTAGCACACCTAGGCAAAACTTGTTCTGAAATTCACAGATAATTCCATTTCTTGACCTCGTATATCAGGCATAGCAATAGTGCACACAAGCATATTTATGATGCTTTATTCATGGCCTAAATTCTTGTAACATTCAACGAGGTACCTGATTCGCTTGGCATTTGAAACATGAAATTCCCATTTTTACCAAATGTTTTTTACCTTTCTTTTCATCAAAGTGGACAATGTGAACTAGCAGTCTATGTAGTTTAAAATTTTTCTTTTGCGATACCCTCTAGAACACTTACATATCTCCAAGTATGACAATTAAAACTCAAATAAATAAAAGGAAAACAAAATAGGGATTCTCACTTGCTGCCAGTTTCAAAAAATCTTCATCATAACAAAATATTACATCAATTGAGATTGGAAACAAGAAAACATAAGAAAGCATAAAACAAGACAATGTGCCAAAAGATTACCTCTTATGGACTTTTGCACACCCCACACTGGGTCTCCTCCACCGATAGTGCATGGAATCTAGGTCTTTATTGAATTTCAGCAAATGGGAAGTTACACCAAACCTTTTACTGAGTACTTGAGAGCATGCATACACAAGATTGGGGTCTCTCTTTTTCTCTGACAATGTGGAGTGTGCCCCCTTTTATGTATCAAACCCTTGGGGCGTGCCCCTTTCTTTTCTCTTAGATATTATGTGAGAGAGAAAAGAGTATATAGGGTGGTGTGCCAACTATGAGGGGGGAGAGAGAGAGACAGAGAGTGAGAGCTCAAGGCTAAGGTGTGTCTGAGATGAGCCCCCTTTGAGATGCTATAAAGAAGTGAGATCAAGGTTTGGGTTTTGGGGTTTGGTCATCCTTGTGAGATTCTATGTAGACCATTGATCATAGGTGACATGTGGGGTGAGAGATCTTAGCCATACAATCCATAGATTGGGCATCATGATCTAATGGAAGGTTCTGGAACCTTATGCCTCAGCATCTTTAACCTAATCCTATCAAATATTATGTGTAGAGAAAGTATGTTATGTATTTCCTTTTATTTTTAATCAATCTCTATACATTCCCCTTTTGAAATCAATTAACCTCGTTTAACAAATTTTCTATTGCATTCAAATCAAAATGCATGGTTTAATCATCAAGCTACACTAAATAGAACGGAGAAAAGTGGGGCCTCCCACTTATGGAGGCATAGTGGGCCCCATGCCGCTCATCAAGGTGGGCCTAAAACTGGGGGGCTCTAATGTATTATGGGCCCCCATAAGGTAAAATAATTTATAGATAAAATAAAATGATTTTTAGGAATATTTAGATATTTTATTCTAAATATTTAGATAATTTACAGAGAAATATTTTTTTCTCTGAATATTTAAATACCTGAAAATTCAGTTTTGGCTTATTTAAAAGTTAATTTTGATGAAATAAAATATCCAAAGACTTTAAAAATTTATTTTAATTTTTTAATAATTATTTAAAGCAAAATTAATTATTTCTAAATTAATTTGATGGGAATCAGATCCAACTTTGCCCAGTCATCGCAATTGGTGCATGGGGGCTATCCCTCGCATATGTACATGCAACACCCTCAATGGTGTTTACTTCTCAATACAACTATCATATGCATATGCCTTGTGATAGTCATGATGAAGATTCTCTTCAGGCCTAGCAATCACACACAAGGGTCACAGTATCCTGTGGCCAACTACCTTGGTCATCTCTCAGACCTTATCAAGAGTTAATCCTATAAACCCTTCTCGGTTGTGCTATATGCCCAAGTATCATAGAGTTTTGGAACTCAACTTGGCATGGCTCGTCAAAGCCCAGTTTGAGTTTTGGCATCAATAAAACTATCATATGCAACATTTATTCATTTTGGGATTCTATTATGGAGTTAATCAGATGTTTCCACCTTCATTCCACCAGCTCTGTCGAAATGTTTTATATGTTGCTATTGGGTCCTCTGTTTGCCAGAAGTGATGGCTTTCTATGCATTCATCACATCAACATAAACTCCCATGTATAAACTAGGGGTGTTGGTCTGTAAATTTCTCCAATGCTAGCCTTCTCAAAACTTGTCAGTGGCATCAACTATATACCTATGTTCTTTGAGTTTTCATGATTGTGATATGAAGCCCTGTTCCAAATGTCAAGACCACTAATTTCATAAGGCTCATGCATCCATATCTACTCAGCACGGATTGCGAACTTGCTTCTAGTGACAAATGGTAATGTTTATCATGAGAGAAGGTAGCCTTATTTAATGGCATATTCACTTTCCCATTGTTGTGCCTTGAGATAGAGAATTAAACCCTACTTGTGTAGCTGAAGATGGGTGTGTAGTAGCACTAGAATTGTGAGGGCGGGAGATGGTCATCACCATTATTGCTTTCTCTCTTCTCTCTCTGAAAAGGAAATAGCACTGGGTTTATTTAATCTAGAGAGAGAAAACCAGATGAATCAAATTTCACCTGCAATTTTCAGAACAAATTTAGCAGAGAAGCAAAGCCAGATCATAAAAACCAGATGAATCAAAGACTCAGAGTAGTGAGATTAGAGAAGAATCCGATGCTTTAGAAGAGGGAGTGGGAGATACTTAGGGACAATATTATGAAAGAATTGGAAGGATGATGTAAGACCAAGGAGGCTCAGTACCTAAATAAGTGTAACACATTTGAGGTGAGCCTAGAACAAAGGGTTTTGGTTTGGATGTGTAGTTCTAATTAGGCTAGGATTTAGGAAACTTAGAAGGTTTTAGGTTCCTACAAAGTTTAGGATAGTGGGGTTTTGGCCCTTACGAAGGTTTCCTAATATGGGTAGAATTGGATAATAGGTCTAAATGGAGTAGAACTAGGGTTAGGGAAGAGTTGGTTGGCTTAAGGCAAGGTTTAGGACAGGTTTTCTTGTTTTCCAAGGGGTTGAACCTTTCTGGAATTTTTCAATCCAGCAAGACAAGAAGGTTGTAACTTGTAAGAGTGGTTTTAGTATTGAATAGGGCAAATATATGGTTTGAGGGTATAGGGGTATGGGTGATGGATTTTAGGTGGTGGTGCCTAGCTAATTAGGTTTCAATAAGGGATGTTTTGGAAGACATCAAGAAAGGTGAAGAATTTGATTTGAGAGATCTTGAGAAGAAGGATGGATGGTGGTGTTCTACTCAAGAAGAAAGGGCCCAAGCTTGGGGAGAACTTCCAAGCCACAAGCTAGGGTTTTGGGGTATCTCCCCACATAAAACGAAGAGGGACCCTAACTTATGGGGAAATTCTTGTAAAACTACGCTAGCCTTGTAGATTCGCTTTCTACAAAAAGTATTGATGATTCTCTCCTTTAAAGGTGGTTTCACACGACAATGGAACCCAAATTTTTTCACTCAACTTGAATTTTGTTCTATTGCGAGTCACTCTTTAATTTGACGTAAATTAGGACTCCAGCTATCTCTACCATCTGAAACTACCCAATTTTCTTTATGCTTTTAAACTTAGGTAACTTGGTCCTATTATGGTATTAGGAAACTCGGCCCTTATTGTTGGGGTTATGTGGCCGTTTAAAGGCCTCATGAGAGCATGTAAAACTATGACTATAGTGATGTGATAGCTCCAGTGGGTGCATAGTCTAGATGGACTGTGTGGCATGGTTTAGGGTGGACTGTGAGGCATCGTTGATGCCATGACTCACCTGAGTTTTGACGGGCTATGGCTCAAGTTGATGTGTTAAAACGCATAGCCCTGTGCATTTGTGCACAACCGATAAGGGTTCCGATGTGGGGTTATCCCTTAATGAGGTCAGAGTTGTTCCCAGGGTGGTTGGCTAGGGGACTGGGTGTGACCTCTGTGTGTGATGGTTGGCTAAAGAGAACAAGGGCCAAATCCTCATCATTACCATCGCACATCATGTACATTAGACAGCCATCCGGGAAGCTATCCTCAGGATGAGGGTGTGTCGTGTACATGTGCGAAAGAGATGTCTCCTTGTAATACTGGATTGTGTTGGAAAGACCCATAAGGTATTCTACTAGAATGGGGCCTGAACTTGTCATCAGGGAGGAACCTGTAATCCATGGGCTAGGATCATGTCTCCTTCATTTATTGGCTGACTTTGATAGTCCATGCATGAACCCTTGCAAAAGACTGTGGGTCATAGGAATTATTGGGTCAATTTGAGAAGATGACAGTGAGATGCAATTTTTAGAAGGGATGTAGTCCTCAATATATTTGTGATATTCCTAGCTCTTTGGATCCAATTCCCATCAAATCTTCCTAAATATGTTTAGTTATGTTTTAGTTATATTTTAGATAATTAAAATGAATATTTAGATCTCTCTTGATGTTTTATTTTAGTGAAAAATGATATTTAACTAAGCAAAAATCAATTTTCTGGATTTATTTAATTTAGAGAGAGAAAAATATTTATTGGTTTTCTAAAGTTCATTTTATTAATCTAAAATTCTTTTGGGGGTGTGGGGGCTCATTAGGACTTTGGGCCCACTGCATATGTGTCCATTGGGTGGGGGCATGGGCCCACATTGCCCACCATGTGTGGGATGCCCCACTTAATTCATTCTTTCCTTTTGAGTGTTTGAAATTAAAGGAAGGTTTTGCGAAATAAGGATTGATTGTTTAAAATAGGAAGGTGTAGAGATTGATTGAAATCTGATATTACATACATAATATTTTTTCTAGATAAATATTTGATAGGAACAGAGTTATGGAAACAGAGGGATAATGGTTATAATTTATTCTTTTAATAATGATGGCTCATCTAAGGAATGAAGGGCTAAGATCTCTTTTCCCCACTGGTCTTCATGGTCTATGGTCAAGATTAAGTCTCATAATGATTGCAAAAACCTAGACCCAAAAACCCTAACTTCCTCTCTTTATATATTCTCTATGGGTTGTGTTCTCTACACACTTGCAATTGGATTGGCCTCTCTCTCTCCCATCGGCAGGTACACCCGACACTCTTTCTCTCTCTTGTTTCCCTTTGTTTTAGGGTTTCAAACATTGTGTGTGTGTGTGGTGAAACCCTAAGGGGCAGGCCCAAGCCACTAAGGGGTGGCACGCCCTAGACTAGACTGTACATGTGCTTATGTCTTGTGGTGTGAGATTACTTCCATCTCAAGTCATGCTCTCAAAAGGTTTGACCTAGGCTTCCCCAATTATGTGACAAAGTTAGGATCGAGATCTCGTGTGCCATTGGTCGAGGAGAACCGGTGCGGGTTGTACGAAGTCCTTGAGGATAAATTGAGACAAGGTATTTGGTAGGGTGGCAATGAACCCTACCCGACTGGGACCCAATCCGGGTTCAAGTATGGGTCCAAAACTTGGCCCCGGTGGGTCGGGCAGGTCCAAGTATTGGACCCAAACACTATTCGAGTTCGGGTTCATGCGGACGCGACTTGACCCGTTCTGAATAGTGCTATTATTTAAATAATATATAATATATAATATTTTATTTAAATAAATATATATTTAACATAATATAAATATTTTAAATTTTATTAAATAAATATAACTATACATTATAGTTATAATATTTAAATAATACATGTATATATTTAACATAATATATATATATATATATATTTTATTTATTTTGGGTCTGGTCCAATCAGGTCTCGGGTCTGAGTTCGATCGGGTCAAGGACTAGTCGGGTTCGGTCGGATCCAGACCCAACCCGACGCGTTGCCACCCCTAGTATTCGGTAATTCTAATAGCTCAATGTTTCTTGATTCTTCATGCATTTTCGTATGATTGTAAAGAATTGTAATGATATGCAAGGGAAGATCCTAAGTTCTATTAGGGTTTTTTTTATGAATATAATTGTAATTTTGGACACCTGTAGCTGTTCTAGCCAGTATGAATAAAAGAAAAAAGAGAAAATTTTTAACTATATATACTTGTCTAGATCACATTGTCGATCTTTTACTTATAACACATGGAAATAAGCTTTCCAGACTCCTCCGTTATTTTTACCTTTCAAGTAGAAGATTATGAACTGACCTTTTTTTGTTGTAAATGTAAATTTTAATGCTCTTTCTTCTCATATAGGATTCTTTTCTGATAATGAGACTCAACAATATTTTATTTTGGTTCTTGGTTTTGTTGAGAATATTTTTTTTGTTGCTTAGTTAATATTGAAATTATTTAATTTTTATGGAATAATACAATCCTCACTAATCTAATGTAATGAATTGCTAAATAATGGTTGTTCAGGCTATATATCATACAACTTTGTTATTGGAGCTTATTCTTATTGGGGGCCGAAAGCTGGTTATGATATCTACCATATGGTAATACCTTATGGCCTTGAGAATTTATCGTACAATTCAATATGTTGTTTTATCACTTTAATTTGTGATGTGTACGTCTATTAACTATTATTGTCTGTGGTTGATAATATTATCATTAGCAGCTGATCTGCTATTGTGTGCTTAGCATTTTGTAGAATAAGTTGATTATCTTGTCAAGCCCAAATGGGCAACAATGTTCTCCAATTTTATTGTGATCAACACATTATTGACGCTTATGATCAACACAATATTGACACATATGGGGCTGATGCCCATAATCACACTGTATGTGATCCAAGTATTGGGATCTCCTATTAGTTACTCCCATTAGTCCCCAACATAGTTACTGGAATCCCCTACTTCAATAGGTGATTCTTTGTACGATCTCAATTATGTCGTTTTTGGAATGGATCTCTCAGGGATCTCGATTTTTAAATTTTGGGATCTCAATCCCCACAATTGGTGATCCAGATTCTTGCTATTAGGGATTTCGATCCCAACGTTAAAGAGCAAGACAACAATCAAACTAATGATTTTCTTTGTTTATAGTCACTTAACAACACAACTATACTTTTAATATAGTTGCATTGTTTGTTTGTTATAAATAGTGAGATTCCTACTTTAAAGAGTTAACATAATCCGAGATTATCATCAGACACTTTAAGATTGGCAGCAAGATCCCCAAAAAGTTTGGATCAAGATCACAAAAGGTTGGGATCAAGATCCCCAAAAGGTGATCCCAAACATTTGGGGATCTCGTTTCGTAACATGTGCATTGTATTCACAACGTTCCCAACCATAGGGATCTTCTAACATTCACTATCTCCTGCTATCCCGGGTACCATTCCTGTTCCTGATCCCAACAACAATGGTCCCCAACTTCCAAGGCATATAGTGTAAAGCAGACTTTGAGATGTCATCATCATCGTCAACGTCTTTTCCTAACTAATTGGGGTCGGCTACGCGAATCCTGATCTGTCAAATTCATGGATAGTTTTGGTAAAGTTTTAAATTGGTTCCGTACCTAACACAACCCACCTCCTTTACCTGTGCTTGGGATGGGTTAAAGGAAAGTTTGAGATGTATGGCTTACAAAATTCTCAAAATTCTCAGTCAGTTTTTATGAAGATGATTAAAATAGGAAAACTCCACGCAAAAAGAAAAAAAAAAGTAATATAAATAATATAAAGAATAAAATTATGACAATGTTTAAGGTGTTCAAAAAGATATTTTTTCCTTTCTGAGTAAACCATCATTTGACCTAGACATAAATCATCATGGATTAAAGGACCATGCAAAACGGTTTTACCAAAAGCAAAACTAGAACTCCAATAACTTCTTCCTTTTGTGGCATGAACTTTTCAGAGGTTTCTGGTTGTGATTCGCTATTTGCATTATCTGCTTTTTATCCTAGTTACACTAGTTGTGAAGAACAAGCTAACTTAAAAATCTCCTTAGATGCACAAGTAGAAAGGCTTATTGCTTATAGAATAGAAACACATGTTGGAAAACATATATTAACATTCAATATCTTTAAGTTTGTAATTTATTGGAAAATATGCTTAAAGACCTGGTGTCCGATGAAAAAAAACTCTAAATCTTAATCCGTTACTTACAATTGGCATGAGCTAAATTCCCCACCGGGGCTACTAGTAATCATTTGAATTTGGGTGACAATAATTCAAAGTATGATGGATGACAATCATAGTTAACCAAGCTTAGATGTTAGTTTTGCATTATTTCCTAGTTCACATATCTCAAGTGATCACTAATAGGTGGTATCTGAGGCTGAATGACATTTAAGAAAGGGTGCTATAGTTTGCATTTTAGGTGTCAGTTTTGATATTGTAAGGATATGCCTTCAATAGCACCTCTTAATTCCCAGAAGTTTGCACCAGCCAACTTCTGATCCGAAAAGACTTCTGGAAGTCAAGGAGGGGGTTTTCCAGGTATAAATGAAATAGAAACAGTTGGGGGAGAGGGGAGATTGGAGATGGAACAGTTCCTACTTCGCCTTCATATGTATGTATGTATGAGAGAGAGAGAGAGAGAGAGAGAGAGAGAGCAGAAGACTGCACTGTTTGGACGAAATGGATATTTAAGGGATTTAATTACACTGACTTGATGAGAAAAATAGCACAATAACCTCAAATCGCAGTTGGTTTGTTATTGGAAATGAAAGAAATGCGAAATGACAATGGCAATTTCTGTTGAAAATTCATGAAAGTGAGGACAATGACATGTATCAGTCCACTGTTCTGGAGCATAGCTGCTGGAACCTTGTAGGAAAGGTCACGGACCCACTTTAGAACCTCGATCCCACGATTCCAGATAGAGATCTTGGATGGAACACGGATCCCTACATTGTGATCCTCGTTCCTAGAGAGTTTGAACCGCAGTTCTCAAGTGTATGATGTAGTGCATATGATGGTTTCTCTATTCGACACTGCTTCATATGCACTAATTCAGGTTTGTGCCCAATGGCACAGTGAACTCACGCATCGTTAGCGATCCCTTAAAACTTAGCGATCCCTTAAAACTTACTATTGCGATTCCTTCCTCATGGAATTGCGCTTCCCTATGACAAGGATCACACTTCCTTGATAGATGATCGTACAGACGACGATCCTAACCACAAGGAGCTTCCAACAATCCACGGTTCTGCAGACCCGAGCTAGCTCCTGCTCTCAAGACTGTACCCACACCCGACAACTATGTTTTGGAGTATGGGGCCAGGATTCTTGAAGATTGATAAAAGAGGATTATTTCCACTTTACACCATATAATGCCAATAGAAGGTTGGGAGGGTTAAGGCTATCACTTAGTTCCTACATTTAGGAGGGTTAAGAGCTTCAAACATCACGTGATAATCTTCTTTTATTATGAATAAAGAACAAAGGACTTTTTCTAAAATGGCCTTTTATGGCTTCTTCTTTGGAGTAGTTTAAAAAATTATCCATTAAATGTAAATCTACTGAAAGTCAAATTTATTTAGATAATTAGTATAATTTATGTGACTGTTAGTAATCTAACATAAGTATCTTTCAGGGTCTAACATATCTGTCTTTTAGGATAGAATAGGCTCCCAAGAATGGCATCATTCCCTCTTTTGTGTTAGTGATGATATTTCAAATATTAGTACTTGTTCACAACAGTCAAATGGTTATGTGCAATCAAGTTGTGGTAGATGTAAGCTTTCTACTTTTGAAAAAACCAAAAGGCTCTATACTTTGGATTGTGGCAAGTGTCCTAACTTTTCTTTAACTATTTCATTTCATTATTGATTTATTGTTCTTCATAAATGCTATGTTTGATCATGAATTGTTGTTTCACATTTGACAGGCTAATGCAGATTTAATGTTTGGAGCAATTACAATTATTTGTGGAATATTTGGAACATTAGCTGGTGGCTATATTCTTGATCGAATGCAAGCTACTATCTCCAATGCGTTCAAGGTTTCAACGTCATGGAATTGATCTTGTGTCTTTTATTGAGTGTTCCTTATACATAGTCATACATGTATTTCTCACAAAATTGATTTGGGTCCAACAAAACATTTTGTCACATTGTTAAAAGATAAATCAATTCATATCAAAGTCTTTGATGCAACATTTTCTGATTGTTATGCTTCTAGTAGCTTTCCTACAATCTCTTCTCATTTTGAAAATCAAATTTTAATGATTTAGACTTTCAATATAAAATGATTCTCTTAGTTTTGATTACAATTTGACTTTTTATGTCTTTTCTATTTCTGCATTTGTGGGTAATTGGTGCACACCTAGGAGCTTGGAGTTAGGATCGAGCAAAGAAGAAAATACGAAGATCCAAATTAGAGAAAGATGCAAAAAACTAGATATAAAAGGAGCACTAGCTGATCTAGGGTTTGAATAAAGTGCATAACAAGATGCTTCATTATACTTGAGTACGTCCCTTATATAAGAAAACCTTAAAGACTTGATCCTGGCCATCCATCTAACCTAATCATGGCCATTCATTATAAAAGACTTTAAATAAACATGAAACTCTTGAAATTACTATTTATGCCCCTAAGTGAATAAAATGTCTCAAAAAATAAATAGAAGACATAAAAGGACAGATTTAATGACCCTTTTTTCTCTACTGCGGTTCCTCTTGTAACTTTGAACTTGTCTCTCTTATCTATATACTCGAGAGCAATACTCTAGGCTGCGTCAGTAATTGCAATAGGTATTGAGTGATTCTATTACTAAAAGTCACATTTGCCTGACTAACAAAAGATAATTGTAGTGTATATTATTGTCTTGTTGGTTTTGATTTTAAATGTATATCATGTTCTTAATGAATAATGTTGTAAAAGTGCTCTGCTATTAATTTTTTACTATAGGTTTTTTTATTTTTTTTGAAATTGCTTTATTATCATTGAACATTTTATTTTATTTTTTGATTTCCAGTTTCTTAGTCTCAGACTTGATGTCGATGGTTAGGAGCATTGGGCCAAGAATTCATTATTGTGATTCCAAAATACAATCTTAACCATCTTTATGAAATAATGTTTAAGACAGGCTATTTAATATCTCACCCAGTTCTCAGTTAATAGAATAAAAAAAAATCTCACCCAGTTCTGTTGTTCTAATTTTGAATAGCCCATCGTTCTTTTGATTTACTTTCAAACATAGTTGTGAGGATCTTGGTCAATTTGTGGTATTCCCCTCTTGGAATCTCGATCAGGCGATTCGGGAGCCGGAACCCAAGTGGTACTCGCTTCCTCCCATAAGGGGATCTCAAATATCATGTCAAGCATCCAATGCGTCTCACTTCAATTTTTCCTTAAATAAATTTCTTGATATTTAAATTATTAAAATTTCATAGATTATATTTTTTTAAACATATTTTTTTATTCATATTTTTCTACAATTGACGAATTTTTTATATTATTTAAATGTGTTTGAAAGTAATGGTATTTTTCATTTAATAACAGTTTCAAAAAATAAAAAATATTATTTTTTATTTATTTTATTTTATTCTCTTAATGTTCATGTCAATTTTGAATGATAATACAAAATCTTTTATTCGATTTCTTATGTAGCTTTATGTCCTTCAATTCTTAAAAAAATTATTTTGTATCATTTCTAGCATTTAATGCATCTCACTTCAAATCTTTCTTGAATCTATTCATTGATTTTTTTGAATTGTTAATTGTTTACTATAATATATAAGTTAACACAAATCACTCTTTAATTTTGTATAAATCATATTATTAAAAATTGAAAATGTACTCTTTGGACATTTTGTCTCACTTATATATATATATATATATATATATATATATATATATATATATATATATATATATATATATATATATATATATATATATATATATATATATTTGGGGCACCCCCTTTACTTTCCCTTATTCATGTAATTCATATATATAAGCTTTGGCCATATGCCAATCCCGGGCTCTCGCACCCGTGACCGCACGCAGACCCGCTCCCTCTCCCAACAACTATGCTTTCAAATAGCACACATCATCATGGGTCATAAATTATTGAGGGGCACTTTCCAATTCTTTCCTTCCACCAAAACCCTAGTTTTTCTTTTTTTGGTTTAAGGACCACCTATTTGCAAGAAACTATCAAAGAATATATAGAGAAGTGAAAGAAGAGAAGTAGAGAGATGAGAAAGATGTGAAAGGAGAGGGTAACATGAGGAACAACTTTATCTCATGCGCATCTTTGCCTTATATTTTATTAAAAAAATATTATATGGACAAAACTACCCATACTAATGCAATTAGGACATTTATGTCCAAAAGTTAAATAACAAAGGGGTTTAGCACTCCCCCATAAGCTGGTGCATAAATATCACCCATACCTAGCTTGGAACAAATAGTTTGGAACATATTACAACCAAGGCCTGTGGTGAAAATGTTTGCTAGTTGATCCTTAGATAGCACATTACGCCTACTAACTCACAACTTTCTCGGATAAAATGACAATCAACTTCAATATGCTTGGTCCTTGCATGAAACACCGGATTACTGGCTATATAGGTGGACTTTTCTATTACAATACATCTTCATGGGTTCATCAACAGTAAAGCCCATTTCTTGCATTGGTATTTTCAGCCACATCAATTCACATGTAGTCAGTGCCATTGATCTATATTCAACCTCTGCACTAGATCTAACCACAAAATTTTGTTACTTACCTCTCCATGTTACCAAGTTTCCACCAATAAATGTATAATAACATGTGGTAGACCGCCTTTCAGATGGTGAACTTACCCAATCAGCATCTAAGTAACCTTCAATGACTATTTTGCTTATAAATTAAACCTTGGCTTGGGGCTCCCTTCAGATACATTAAAATTCTATGAACAACATCCCAGTGAGGAATCCTTGGAGAATGCATAAATTGATGCACAATACTTACTGTAAAAGCAATATCAAGTCTGGTGCTGGTCAAATAAATCAGCCTCCCAACTGGTTTTATGTACCTTCTTGGATCCTCAAACAGCTCCCCCTGATCAGACATGTTGTTTTAGATGTCTCTTCAAATGACTGATTCCTTCTTTCATTGCCAGTAACAACACTATCATCAATATATATAACTAAAACATTATTCTGGAGTCATGTTTCCAAATAAACACTGAATGATCTGCATAATTGTACCGAAATCCATATGTTGTAACAATTTCACTAAACTTTTCAAACCATGCCCATGGGGACTGGTTTAGGCCATAAATGGCTTTCTTGAACTTACACACTTTATTCATCTCCCCCTGAGCAAGGTGATTGTTCCATGTACACCTCTTCTTGTAAATTACCATGGAGGAAAGCAGTTTTGTAATAAAGTTGCCACAATGGCCATCCCTTGTTGGTGGCCACAGATATAACCATTCGAACTAAACTAAGTTTCAATAGGAGCAATGTTTCAGAATAGTCAATACCAAATCAGGTTGATATTTGTTTACATAAACCCATTGATACTGAACAGTCCTTTTCCAGTTGGTAACTCAGTGAGTCCCCATGTTTCATATGAAGGAAGGGCATCCATCTCCTCTTCCATTGCTTTCTCCCACTATGAGAAAGTGCTTTCTGGTAGGTCTTTGGAACAGTAATAAACGAAAGAGCTAAAGCAAAATTTTGATATGATGGAGACAAATTCGTAAATATAACAAAATGTGCAATCGAATGTTGAGTACAATACTTGATACCTTTGCAGATGGCAATCGGTACATCATCATACAAAGATGATGATTGAGTGGCTAGGTGAGTTGGTGGAGGATACCCACCCTACATTTTTCTTCTAGTGTAAACTTTTATGGGCTGCTCTTGAGAAACATCACGATGTGTAGGTATACTAGATTCATTGGTTGGCAACTGGGGCAAGTATGAACAAGAGTAGGAAAATGATTCATAGAAGGTGAGGACTTTGAGACTTCTTCACAAGTAGGATATTTTAACATATATTTTTATCAAGCACACGACTCTTCTAAAAAGTATGGAGTATTTTTGAAAAAGGTAACATCATCACAAACAAATTTCTTTCGTAAACCAGGATGATAACAATGATAACCTTTCTTGAAGTGTGAATACCCTAGAAAGATACACTTGACAGCCCAGGGATCTAGCTTATCATTACCAGTACCTAACATATGAACAAAGCAAACACACCCAAAAACTCGAGAAGGAACAACAAACAGTGGAGCATCAGGAAAGAGAACTGAGGGTGGTGTTTTTTCATTTAAGACTGCCGAAGGCATGCGATTAATTAAATAGCATGCGGCTAGTAAGGCACCTTCACATTAACCCTTTACAACATGCATATTACTAAGCAGAGAATGGTCCACTTCAATTAAGGTTTGATTTTCAGGAATCCCATTTTGTTAAAGTATGCGCACAAGAAATTTGGTGCTAAATTCCATTTTCAAGAAAATAATTATGAAATTCTTTAGGAAGATACTCTTTTGGATTATCAGTATGCCAAATACACATATTCTTGTCGTTGAGCCTGGGTCTCCTTGTGAAACAATTTAAAAATGGAGAAAATCTCTGATCTCTCATTTATTATAACCATGGCCTTTGTGAATAATGATCCATGAAAGTTACAGAATATCTATGACTAGACAAACTTTGTATTCTAGTTGGACTCCATATTTCAGAATGAACCACAATAAATAGAACAAGTCCCCGTTTGTCAACTCTAGTACGAAATGACGCCTATGGTGCATACCTAACTGACAAGCTTCACACTCTAAAGCAGACAAAAGCTCTAAAGAAGGGAGTAATAACTTCAAGTTCTCAAGAGAAGGATGACCCAACTGACAATGTCATAAGCAGGAGAATCATCAGAGTGAAGAGCAGCGCTAATGAGGTTATGATCCAAGTAGTATAGGCTGTTTGACTCATGCTCGCCGTCGATCATACTCTTTGTGTTTAGATCTTGAAAGACACAAGAAGGATAGAAGGTTACAGAGCAATGAAGCGATTTGGTTAATTTGCTCACAGATAATAAATTGAAGGGAACTTTGGAACATGCAATACAGATGACAAAAAAAGGGAAGAAGAACACTTAACTGTACCTTGCCCTGACACACACTGGATAATGATCCATCGGCCAGGGTATTAGATGTTCCTAAGTCAATAACCCAGAGAGAAGGTTTTTGAGAGGAAAGAAGCACATAATTACTTGAATTAGCAAGGGTGCTAGTAGAAGAAAAAGAGGGAACTATATACTGTTGTACTTGTTTAATAAGTTTATTATATTCTTCTTTGGAAAGCACAACAGTCACCAGCAGAAACCAACTATTGTTGGTGATCATTGAGGTCACTCAGATAAGGATCATCACTCTAAGATGTTTAAGTAGCCTGGTTTGCCCAAGCAAGCTTACCAACCTTGTCCCAACACTTGTCAATCCTATGAATTGTATGCCCACAATGCGTACACTTGCAAGTTCCTCGACCCCTGCCACCATTACCTCTACCTCAACCTCTTCTTGACTGACAACCACATCCCTGACCTCTGCTTCCATCACCTCTCCCTAACTTTATTCAATGCCTATCCATCACTAATACTTGAGTCAGAAGGAGAGGAGAAGCAAAATTTATTGACCCATCGAATGCCCTAGTAAATATGAGTGAGAGATGGGGAGTTCACTGCTTGCCAAGATTTGTCCACATACAAAATGTTACTCAGGATTAAGGCTAGATAAAAATTTGGCAACCCTAAATTCTCCATGTTGCCTCTTCTGTAATTCCATGTCTCTAGATATAAGCTGATAGAGATTCAGCTCTTCCCACATACCCTTGAGGGCACTATAATATTCACTCACACTCTTATTACCTTGTTCCAATTGAAATATGATGTAAATAGCATTTGGGAAGTTGAAGAAGTAAATTGATTAAAATATTTCTTTTAAGATATGGGACTTATGGCCTCACTGAGCGTATGGTCTTTAATAGAGCAGAATAGCGGATCGGGATTCGTGTAGCCGACCCCAATTAGTTGGGAAAAGGCTTTAACGATGATGATGATGCTTTTATTTATTGTATTTAAGAGGGAGATGCTTATGTGTAATAGACTTGGTATTTTTTGTGTGAAAAATGTTTTTGCAAAAAAAAGCAAGGAGCTTCTTCTTATATTGGCTTGATTTACAGCCATAATCATTCTCCGTTTTGTTGCTGATTTTAATTTGTCGAAGGATCGAAAAGAGGGTGATTTAATTTCCCGCATTTCTTTCACATCATTTGGTACCAGAGCACGGTTCAAAAAGGGTTAGCGACTATGATGGCTGGTCGTAGAGGTTGCAATAGCAGGAATGCCAAGTGGGGGGATCTTATATATAAGAAAATCGACAACTTGACAGCGATGGTTGAAAACTTGCATAAACAAATAATGCAACGGCATGCACCAAGCAAGGTGAACTCACCGGTGTGAGATCCATATTGTGCAAGTTTTTATAACAATCGGCATAAATCAAAGCGAGTCTAAGTGGGAATGGCATGATGATATGCTTGTTCACACTTGAAGGTTCGATGGATGGTGGCATCGATGGGAGCATGAATGCAAAGAAGAGTTGGGTATCCGACCACCTCAAAGACAATAAAATTGGCATAGGGGACAAACAAGCAGAGAAAGAATTTTAGCACATACATCCATCCTTGGAGCAGGATCATCCCATGTTAGGAGATTGACACCTCCAACTTGGGGAGTTGGTATTCCTCCAACAACACTGCAACATGCGCATCACACAAGTACAAAAAACAAAGGTATGTGATTTCTCGACCAATGAGAACCCTAGATTTTTCACCAAGAAGGTGGATAGATTAAAAAATACGAAAATCACAAAATCTAATAAAAGAAGGTCGATCTCTTTGTTTATCACTCTACTGAAAAGAGGGACATAATTGGGAAAATGTCTCATATTTTTACTGATGGAAGGATGGAGGATTCTAAATCTAATGATGAACAACTTCAACATTGTGTCAACTGTCAAGCAGAAGGATATTTTAACTTCTAAGTTTACTTTTGTTGAAGACAATGATAAATTTGCAAGTGGTTCACTCTTAGTGAACACAGAAGAGCAAGCGACAACTATAGTCAAAGGGGATTTGGTATTGGATGAGAAAATAGAAGTAGTGGTTTTTGATCAATGCAACGTGTTGATGGTCAGACATGAATCATCTTTTTTGCCGTTGAGTGAGGAGATTCCACCCAAGTCTTCCAAATTGGAGGGTGTGGCTTTACTCTCAATCCAAGAACTTACTGAGGAAAGTGATCTTGACGACATTGCCCGTAATGGTGTTGTTTCTCTCAATGTCTTTTCTGAGTCTAGCGGGGTATTGGAGATTCATACCAAGGAACTAAAGGTATTTTCAGCTTGGTTTCTTGATAATGGCTTTGATATAAGTAATGTCCACTTAGAAGTTGATAATGATGTCCTTGATGGTGAAAGAAAGGTTGAGTCATTGGTTTGTTCTGAATGGAAGACTCCGATCTCAACTCACAAACTTTGGGCTCAAAGAAACTATGGGTTGAACATAGGACGTATCTTAGTCCACTTTCAAAATTTGTTGTCGAATTTTCTCAGGTTTCTTTGATGATAGGTCACATAGAGTGGCACAACCGAGTTGGGAGAGTATAAGAGCCATTAAGCAAATCCATGCTAAAGCTCTGAGTTGTGGACTCCTTAACGACCCTTGCATTGCCAATGCACTTCTTTTTTCTTTATAGAAGTTAATATTTTTATTTATGGGTAAGGATTGTACAAGAGAGAGGAGGCCAAGTTCACCCCCTAAGGGGTGGATTGGAAAAATACAGTCAGTGAATCATAGAAGGGTTTATAAGACCTCCCAAAGAGAGTTTTACATGAAGCTTCAAAAAAATACAAAAAATAGGGGAGGCCAATGCACTTTTATCACCCCATTTTAACATCAGTGAGCTACTTGTTGCAAACTTGATGCTTGGTTCCATGAATTACAATGGTAAATATTTTTTTTGATAATGTTAACATTCTATTGCTATATGAAGAAAGAGTACAACTGATAGGGGAAAGAGAGGACCGAGAGAACCCACGAGACGAGTATCTAGGTCAAAAAATAGGTCCTGAGACCCTATACAAAAAAGTGGCCTTGTGACGTGCCTGATTAGAAAAAAAATTTTGTGTAGCAAAAAATGGGGCTTATAAGTACGCCCGAGTACAAGATGAATAGAAAGACTAACTACGGTCCTAGATACACTCTGTGTTCCAGAGCAAAAAAGGAGATGGACCGGTCGGGGTCTTCCACACGTGCCCGTGCTCCGTCTTTAGCAAGAAGATCGGCGAGCTAGTTCGACATTCGCCAAGTATGCGTCCATAAGACCTTCATATCCCTGCATATGTGCTAAATTTCATCAAAAATCTTGGGAAGTTACCAAGGCGGAGAAGTAGTGCCTGCTGCCCAAGAGATGATATTTTAAGCATCTCCTTCGACCACCAAAATGGCCCCATGAAGGGTTAAACCTTCTGAGGCCCATAAAAAGTGCCAAAGCTTCAGCGAACTGGGAGTCTCCCTGTCCCACATATCCTGAGTAGGTTAGGAGGACATTGTGGTTGTGATCACGAAAGACCCCTCCAGCTCTTGATGGGCTTGGGTTCCCCAACGCACAACCATCAAAGTTGAGCTTAATGGCATTTTCTGGAGGGGGATGCCAATAGTGAGTTCTTTGGTTCTTGTGAGGTTGGAAATGAATGGTATTCTCCCACTAACTGAGGAAGCTATTAGTGGGGATCCCTACGAAGTCCCTGTGGGTAGAAGCCCAAAAAGTTACTAGGGAAGTAACCTTATGGAAGAGCACAGGTACTTTGTTTTTGTGTCCTTGGAAGACCCTCTCACTTCTTTCTGGCCATATGACCCAGATGGTGGCAGTGATTGCTGACTTTCACAAAGTTCTACCGGCCTTAGGCCAATGGCAACCTGAATAGGAGGAGATGAGAGCCTTAACCGAGGGTGGGAGGACCCATTGAATACAGAACAACTGAAGTATAAGGCTCCACAGTTCAAAGGCTTGACTGCAGTGTAAGAATAGGTGAGGGTTCGACTCCTCCTCATTCAAGCACATAGCACATCTGTTGGGGAGCTAAATGCCTCTTTTTTGAATCTGGTCGACTGTGAGAGCCCGTTGACAACAAGCAATCCAATTGAAAGTTTGGACTTTTGGAGGAGCAATAGTGGACCATACTTTGGACTGAGCAGAGAAAGGGTTAAATGGGTAAGTAGGGGGTTGAATAAGTTATTGTAGAAAGAAGCTATTGAGAACTTTCCAGACGGAGAGAGAGTCCATACCAGAGAATCTCTCCCAGATGGAGATAATAAAATTGGGTGTAAAGCAGCCGACAGGGAGATCAAGATTGATGTTTCCTCTTCGGTAAGGTTTCTTTTGAAGGAGGGATTCCAGATTCTTCAGCCCCCTGAGAGGACCATTTCTGCTGCTATGGTTGAATCTTTGTTGGAGGAGAGGTGAAAGAGAGAGGGGAAGAGGTTCCTAAGAGGGGAGTGTCCAATCCATAGATCAGACCAAAAGCGCACTCTAGTGCCTTCTTTATGATGGAAGCGGATAGATTGATTGAAAAGAGTAAGAGAGGAGGCAAAGGATTTCCAGGCTCCTGGGGCCCTGCTGCGGGAGGTCCTGTGAGACACCCACTTGTGTTTCGAAATCTTGTATTTGTTACGAATGACGTATGCCCAAAGAGTATTAGGTTGGGTGGCCAATCTCCACCACCATTTCCCTAGCAGAGTCAAGTTATGTTTTCTAAGGTCTCTAATTCCTAGACCACCTTGGGATTTGGGTAGTCGGACTCTATCCCATAAGATAAGGTGATGTCTGGTTTTTTTCTCTTGATCCAGCCTGTTAGCCACCGAGGTTGGCATGTGGAAGATGGACATTAAGTAGACCGAGGCATTGGCCAGTGTTGCTTTCACCAGCATTGAGCGGCCGGCCAGGGCAAGGTATCTCCCTTTCCAGCCGGTCAGACGCCTATCCACTATGTCAATGACTTGAGCCCATTGTCTCTTTTTCGGCTTCCCCAAGCCCAAAGGTATACCCAGGTAAGTGGTGGGGAAGTCCTCTACTTTACAGTCCCAAGTAGGAATAAGGGCCCTGATCTCTTGAATTGTCAGACCCACCCCATCATTTTTTATTTATCCATGTTGACTTTGAAGCCAGTGGCAGTCTCAAGGCATTTGAGGAAAAGTCAACATGGATAAATGCCTTGGCCAGAATCTTGTATGAAGAGTTGGGCAAGCTAATGGGATGAAAGTCCTTTAGCTTCTCCGCCGCTTCTTTCTTGGGAACAAGAGCGATAAAGGTGGCATTGATGGCTTTGTTTAAGATCCCCCTTTGGTAGAATTCTTCGAAAAAGCTAACAAGATCAGGTAGAAAGGTTCCCATAAAGGATTTAAAGGGGGCCATGGGGAAACCATCCGGCCTCGGAGCTTTGTCTTTGGCTAGTTGGTCGATGACACAGGAGATTTCCTCTTCAGAGAAAGGTCATTCCAGCCAACGTGACCAATGATCAGGAAGGGTTAAGAAGTCCAGGGTGGTCATCCTTGGTATGTGGCCCATAGGGGCTATATAGAGCGACTTTAAGTATCCAAGGATGGCGGATTCGATTTCATCGGACTGGACCAAATAGTGATTATTCACCTTGATAGTGGATATCGAGTTATCTCTTCTTCGGCAGTTGGCTATAAAGAAAGCGGTATTCTGGTCCCCTATTTTTAACCATTTGACTCGGGATCTTTGGTAGCAAAAAAGTTATTCTTTCTTGACGATAGAAAGGTAGTCCAACTTAGTTTGGGTTCTCTGTTTAGCTTCTCTCTGTGAGGGGTCTAGACTCTTCTACACCATCGAGATCTTGGATGGATTTGAGCAAAGAGCTTTTTGTTTGAGAAAAGTTTCAACGTAGGGATTTGCTCCAAGTTGTGAGGGACTTTTTGAGAAGTTGGAGTTTGGTTTGTAATTTTTTGAGAAGTTGGAGCGGTAAATATTTTTGTGAGGTTGTTTTGAGTGGACTTCTCAAAGTAGGTATATTTGGAAGTGATGTAAAAACTTTCCTCTTATGATTTGCCATGGTTTTAGGTCAAGTAGTTTTGCTTCCCCTATTGTTATCAGCATGTGCAATGCTTGAACTCAAGAAATTTAGTATTCGGTGCTCAAGGTTATGGGCTGAATATTAAGGCGGGTTTATGCACATATATTTTATTGGGGCAAGCATGGTCTTCTTTTGAAATTTCACTGGACCAAAGTGGCAACAATTGGAATCATCTAATAGGGAGGGTCCCACATGGCTTGACCTCCGACCACATTGGATTGATCTCCTGCTGTTGGTTTATGCCTTTGATGGCAGTAGAGGGGTTGCTTTAAGTTGTCTAGAAGCTTGTGCCTTTGAGTGAGTGTACAAGCTTCTTGCCCATCCATGTCTAAATCTTGTGGGCCTTGTAATAAGCTCCATACGGCTTATGATTATGTGAGCCAAAGATCTTGGTGCTTGTGCTATGGCTTATACAGCTAGGTTCTTCATTGTTGGAATTCACAACTGGAATTTGCCAATGATTTAGGTGATGTATGAACCACTTCCTTTCTTCCTTACATCCAAGATGAGCAATTTAGTATACCTTGATGATGATGATGTCAAAGTATCCACTGGAAGTGTCATTCCCGAAGACTTCTGGCACATATTACAGACCTATTGGGGAGCAACAAGCACAACATTATATGTTGAAATCTTGGAGCCAGATGGTGCTTGTTTATTTCTAGGGTACATCTTCCAAGATCGGATTTGGGAGAAAGCTTCATTGGTCATGAATCAAACTTCTTTGGTGGGAATTAGTAGTGCTTCTTCAGCAAGGACAAGTTGTTTTTGATATCTCAATCAACAATGTGTTCCCCACCATATATGCCAACTGGATAACCATCATAGGCACATGCAAGGAGTTTAGTCTCATGCATATCAAAGAGCAATCGCATGGGGATGTAGGTCTTCACCATCAGCTAAGGATGACGATGCAATAGAAAGGGCGAGTTCTTTTCCAACCTGGGGAGTATGATGCAAATAGCATCTAGGAAGTTGAAGAAGTAGATTGATTAAATATTTCTCAAAGGGAGATGCTTATGTGTGAGACACTTCGTATTTTTGGTGTGATGAATGTTTTTGTGGAAGAAAGAAGGGAGCTTTTTCTTATATTGGCTTGATTTACAACCATAGTCATTCTCCTTTTGTTGTTGATTTTAATTTGAGGATTGAAAAGATGGTGGATTTAATTTCCCACATGTTTTTTGCATCATTAGATTAAGAATCCTCTATCCTTCCATTAGTAAAAATATAAGACATATCCCCAATTATGTCTCCCGTTTTAGTAAGGTGACCAACAAATATTTCTACCTTCTTTTCATTAGAAGGTAGACACAAATCTATCAACCTTTTTGGGGAAAAAGCTAGAGTTTTCATTGGTCAAGAAATCACATACTTTTGTCTTTGTATTCGTGTAATGCTCATGTTATAGTTTTGTTATAAGAATAGTTGTTCCTTAGGTTGGAGGTCTCAATCTCCTAGCTTGGGATGATCTTGTTCTAGGGATGGATATATGCGTGGTAAATTCTTTTCTACAAGTTTGTACGCTGATCTCGGTCTACACTCCCCTACACCAATTATATCAAATTTAGGGTGGTCTGCTACCCAACTCTTCTTTGCATTTAGGCTCCTGTCGATGCCGCCCCCATAGGTGTGATTAAGCATAACATCAGATCGTCCCCACTTAGATTTGTGCTTTCTTTACGTCGATCGCTGCAAAAACTCGCACAATATGGTTCTAATACCGTAAATCTCATCTTTCTTGATGGATGTTGTTGCAATCTTTGTTTATGCAACAACTTTGCAACCATCTTCGACAAGTTGTCAATTTTTTTGTATATTTGATCCTGTTGAGCATTCCTACTATTGTGACTTCTACGACCAGCCATCCTAGTTGCTAACCCTTTTTGAACTGTGTTGTGATACTAAATAATGCTAAAGGAAGGTGGGAAATTAAATCCACTTCCCTTTTGATCCTTGGACAAATTAAAATTAGTAACAAAAGGAGAATGACTATGGATGTAAATCAAGCTAGTATAAGAATACTCTCCCTCCTTTCTTTCACAAAAATATTTTTAACACGCAAAATACCTAGTCGCTTACACATAAGCATCTCCCTATTAAATACAAAAAATAAAAACATAAAAGAAATATTTTAATCAGTCTAATTTTTCAAGTTCCTAGATGCTATTTGCATAAAAATTGTCTAAAACAGCTCATATACCTGAGAGATATTATTATCTAATGAATAAGTTTATTTCAAATTGTCCTAAATTTTCTTAGCTATATCAACGAACATCACATTTGCATTGTTTTGGGGTTCCATACTAGTATACAACCAGGTCATAATTATGTAATTTTCCCTCATCTACTTCATTTCTACTATCAGAATTATTAGGCTTGTCCTCTGTCAAATATTTCAGTTCCCGCTTGTATTAAGGGATACTTTGATAGATTGAGCCCATATAACATAATTGGAGTTATTTAATTTTACCAAGGTGATTTATATCCCCACAGCTTCAAGACTAATAATTCTTGGTTTAATTTCCTTGTCCATGAGCATAAAAAGATAAAGGAGAATAAGGACACCCACGATTGGCCAATTTTAGTCTAGTACAATGTCAAAGAGAGAGTTTAAAAAAGAGAAAAGAGAAAAGAAGAAGAAGAGAGAAGAGAGACATGAAAGGAGAGAGTAACGTGAGGTACAACTTCACCTCATGCACCTCTCAGCCTTATAGTTTATTAAAAAAATATGATATGGACAAAACTGCTGATACAAAAATAATTAGGACATTTAGGTCAAAAACTAGGTAAGGGTTTAACAAAAACCATAGCTAAAGGGATGGTCAATAAATTTACCCAAATGCTCCTCAAAATTAATCTTCAATTTTAGTAAAGAGGCTACAAACATTGAAAGCTTCTTATGCCTTGAAAAATAGCAGTGAATCATGAAATTTTGAACACCTGACCTTCATGCAAACCACTTGCCACCGTTCTCTCTCTAGAATTTCTCTCACTAGAAACTTCAATTAGGAAAAATAAGTTGAATCCAAATGCTAAAACATGAAGCACCAAACTTAGATGTGTCAACATTCTCTCTCTAGAAATTCTCTCACTAGAGGAAAACCAATTCAACCGAAAAGACAAAGCCCTTTAAGAAGCCGAAGAAGAACCAGACCTTGACTAAGAAGAAGAAGAAATACCAACTTCTCTAAATGCTCTTTCAACCACTTCCCACTAGAGTTATACTGCTTTCACTTCTATGGCTAACACCTTCAAGCTTCTGACTATTGGGCTCTCTCACTCAAATACTTTGTTCTTGTTTTCTTTTTTTTGGGTTGGTTGGTTAGGCTTAGGCCAGCCCTAGCCGGCCCTGGCCCTGCCCTAGTTAAATAGTTGATCTCTCAGGTGTGATTTGATAAATTTCCCTAAAAATTATAAAGGTGCCCATGTGGTTCACTAATACATGATGATGATGATGATATTGGAGAGAGCTACCTTATAGTTTCTTTACCAACCACTATATCATTGAGCACATTATTTTATGCTTTACAGTGTATTGAGATGCTTGTGACTTGTTTGGATCTCACTGCAGCTTCTTTCTGGAGCAACTTTCTTGGGAGCTATATTTTGCTTCACTGCGTTCTTGTCAACGAAACTGTATGGTTTTATTGTGCTCTTCTCAATTGGTGAACTGCTTATTTTTGCTACACAGGTACCAAACATGTATTTATTAACCTAAGAATATTTCTGTGATATGCTATAACTTTCTTAGATGTCTTGTTATTTTTGTGATATTCCTGCTTTCAAATCAAAAACATATTTTCTGCTTTCTATACAACAACATTTGTAGGGTATTGTAATTTTGGCAAAAGTTCTATCTAGAAAATTGTTGGTTTACACTTTATGCATGGGATGATGAGATGATCTGGACAATTTTGACGAAGTTAATTGAGGCAATTATTATACTCCTCTTGATTTAGGAATGTTTATAGACAGTTAATTCTCATGTCTGAAGTTGTTTCAGAAAAAATTCCGTGTGTATGAATGGTGTCCCTGTCATCTCCTCATTCATTTTACTGTTTAGGTCTATCAACGCACCCAAACAACCTGTGCCTTATTCTTCTGGTAATCGGGTGGACATTTGTGGAGGCTTTCAGACCGGGGCTACCAATACATGGGCTAGACACTGGAAAATTAAGGGTGAAGTCTTCATGGGAGTTCTTGGATCGCACTCTCTAGCCCATGCTACGAACCTGCTTCTTATGTGGAAGCGAGGCCAGTAGGTTGTTTTGCAACTGGGGTTTCAACAACCCCCCTTCTATTTGTGGAGTTGGGATGGGGGAATAAAAAAGAAACAGATTTCCTAAATTGGAAGTGCTAGTGATAAAATTTCTAGGTTTATGAATGTTTGAATCTAACACTAAATGTGTTTCTAGCAGTGAGAAAGTTTTTTCTCTACCAATTGTATAGAATGCGAAAGCATGTGACTTGAGGCCCTTGAAGGTGTGAATACCACCTTCGCCATCACTATTCATTGCGTACACTCAAGCACATGCAACTTGCTCTGGACAAGTGAATCATAGTTCTCTTATAATTTAGGATTGTGAAGCATGGTTGTGATTTATTTATTTATATTAATAGGACATCTGCCTGAGTGTTTCAATAACCTAGTATGCTAGCAGGGATTCATTTTGTCTTTGTGCCTTGAAAAATAAAAATTCCCAATGTTTTTGCGCCTTCTCGTTATTATTCTTAAATTGCTGTGGGTAGTGTTCTAACATGAGAGTTTCTTCCAAGGTATACCTATGGCTATCTCCATCCATGCGTTAGTTTTGAATCTTGTATACTCCAGCAGTGTTTATTCTTGATATCTAAATCGTGCGAGTTAAGCCAGAGTTAAAGGAAGGACACCTGGAGCTCAACTGGAAGATGGGTGTATTGTGTCAGAGAGCTAGAACAGAAGGCCCATTGCTACTGACAGCCAGGGGTAGTTTACCATTTTAAGAGAGATTGCAGGACACATCTTCCTTCTAATGCTAGGTTTCAATAATTTACAATCTCAAAAGAGATCTCCAAGATAGATTCTGGGGTGTATACTTGCTTCTACTATTAGATTTGGATAAAGATGAGGTGTAGTTACTTCTAAATTAAGGGGTTTAGGAATTGGAAACATATGTGATTTTCCTTGAGGAAGGGAAAGTACTTGATGGAAGAGAATATCTTTTTTAAATGTGAGAGTAATTGATGGAAGTTATTAGGTACGCAGAGAGAGAGAGAGGGAGAGATATAGAGAGAGAGATCCAAACTTGTGGGGCATATCCGCCCAGACTAGATATCTATAGATTCTGTGTCAAACCACTCATATCACTCCGTGATAATAAGAGGAGAGTCAACCTTGCTGAGAGAGAGAGAGAGTGAAAGAGATCCAAATTTGTGGGGCATATCCTCCTAAGACTAGATATCTTCAGATTCTAAGCCACTCATATCACTCCGTGATAATGAGCGGAGAGTCAACCTTGCTGAAAGATCTATTTTTTCCACGTGGCAAGTGTTCCAAACAGAAGGGCAGGTGATCATATGTCAAAGTCAAAAAATCTATTAAAAGAAAGAAAAATAAAGATTGAATTGCAATTCCAATTTTCTCAAAAATAAATGTAGTGTTTTATTGACCTTAAATGGTGCATTATTATCAATAGGGTGCAGTTTTTATAGAGCCTTGGCTCTAAACAATCAAATTAGAGCCTACCTTCAAATCGTGTCAAGAAATGTGGTTTCATTACTGGAAATCTTTTTGATAGCCTTAAAATATATTTCCATCTTTATTTATAAAGTTTAAAGCTTAAAAAATAGTGTAGATCGAGAGATCTATGAAAACTTGAAAATCTTTAAAATTGATGGTCCAAAATTGCATTACAAAATACACTATTTTCAAAACTTGAAATCCATTTTTTGCTCATGTCCATGCATCTTGATGTCGATATGATCAATTTGAAGATATTTGGGCATCAAAACAACGTCTTCTAGTGAAGTTTTTTGAGGTAGGCTCGAATTTGATTGTTTAGAGCCTCAGCTCTATATAAAATTAATATCATAGCTTATTTAATCCTTGGATGTCTTGGTTTAGTCTAGAAGTTCACAGCATGTGCAACATTCTAGTTATAATTGATGGTTTATGTACAAGCTTCAAGATAACGCATTCATTGTTACTTAATTGTGGGAGTTTTTGAAAGATTTTAAATGAGATTATGTTCTTCTATAAAATTCTCATTTTCAATGCACTACATTATCCATCTATTGCATGATTGACATACCACTTAATGCCATGTAACCATTGGGAGGGATAGTCCTTGTTTGCAATCAGATTAATGGACTAGTTTTTGTTGCAAAAGTTTTAAATTTGATATCTGAATTCCAATCTTGTTACCTATAAAATTGTTAGTCGTGTCTCATGCATTGGGGTAAGGGATGAATCAGATATTATTATTTTGAAACCTATGAGCCTAAATGGACTGGATTGATGTTTCTATGGAGTTGGTAATTTGGCCAGTGCAACTTAATTGGTTTTGCAGGGCCCTGTAAATTATGTATGTCTCCACTGCGTAAAACCAAGCATGCGGCCAATATCAATGGCAATGTCTACTGTTTCAATTCATATATTTGGTGATGTGCCATCCTCTCCACTTGTCGGCATTCTTCAGGTGTGTTTGAACACGATCATAGTTTCGTATAACTTTTTTGTATTTATTAGTTTCTGTGACGATATATTACTTAATCAGATTCGTGATCAGATTTGCATATTAATACTAGTAGCAAGCAATGCAATTATCATGAGAAGGGGAAAACATGGAGCTAGCACACCCTGTTGTGTTGGTTACTGCCGTGTTGATTGACCTTATCTCTATTTGCTAGTTCTGATGATGTTGGGCAATACATAATATTAGAGTGTACAATTTAGTGACAATATTTGAAATTTGGTGTTGTTGTCGCATTCCAAAGAAATTGAAGGGGAAATTCTATAGGACAACTGTAAGACCAGCCATGCTTTATGGGATGGAATGTTGGGCAGTGAAGAAACATCATATCTATAGAATGAGTGTAGCTGAGATGAGGATGTTGAGATGGATAAGTAGCAAAATAAGGAATGATAAAATTCGAAATGATTACATTTAAGGGAACTAGGGGCAGCTCCAATAGGCGATAAAATTAAGGAAAGTAGACTTAGGTGTACTGGTCATGTGCAGTGACGATTTAAACAACACTGGTTAGGAGGGGTTATTATATTTCAACTGGAATGCTTTAAAAGGGCAAGGCAAAGGCACCAAAGGACATGGAGGGAAGTAGGGAGAAAAGATATGATGACTTATGGTCTAATTATGGGTATGTGTATGGTCCTTGGTAGAGCGGAATGGTGGAGTAGGATTCCGTTGGGATAAGGCTCAGATGATGATTATTTTTCATTTAGTGTCGATGTCAAGTTGCTATTTTTCAAATTAAGTTGGTGAAGCAGTTGAATTTACAAGTCTTTTGAGAACTAATTATATGGATTTTTCCTATTTTCATGTTAGTGAATGTTGGCATCTTGTGTACCCCCAACTTTCATTTTATCTTTATATGAAAAATGTGATGCTATTGTGTTGTGCTATATTATTGCTTAGTTATCGGGATTGCCTAAAATTTGTGGTGATCCTGCTCTGGGATTGTGATCCTGCACTTTTGGAGATGGATGGATCTCAAGCTGATCACAATCCCATGTTAGATGAGAGCACAATTCCTAACCCTCTGGATTGCCCCACCAATCCTAGTGCAGTTTCCAAAAGATAAACCAAAGAAGATTCAATCTGATCCTTCAAACATTACATTTAATGAAATTAGTGCTGGGTCTCAAATTTAGCTGCTTTTATAACTATGTAGTGAATATGGGATTTGAACCTGCCATCTTTTTATGAATAACATCTATAGGTGGGGCAATTGGACCCATGATTGAATGCTGACTAAAAATAGTTTGTGAATACCTTCTTGTAAAAGACACGAGTACATACTTGCTTAGAAAATCTTGGTCACATTGTGGGTCAAGGGGGCTCACAAATTTGATCTCTTGGATGTCTCTCAGTTTCTCTCTGACATTACTGGTTTTTATGAATTTTTAAATGAAGGGGGCATGCGAGGAACTTTGTACTTGTGGAAGGAGTTTGACTTATGTACGATTTTACTAAAACTTAAACGATAATTTTGATTAAAACTTACTATATTAGAGAAACTTGTTATATAATATTAGGTAAATATCTTATTCTCTTTTTTTTTGATGTTGTTAACTGCATAGTTGGTAAATATCCTCAGTACATTACTGTACATTTGTCTATGATAATAGTCAAGTAAATAAACTAGTTAATGGCATATGTTTTGTACTATTATCAAATTATGAAATTTATCATGATTTTTTATTTTCTAATTATAATTTCTTTCATTTTACTTTTAACTAATTTATACCACGACAAAACAATTTAAGAATTGTGCTATTTATAATATCTAATATATCATAAGCTTTTTAAAAATTTTAAATTATGATTTATGAGAATTTGTTATGTGGTAATAATTAATGCCAATTTAAAATCTTAGGGAGTCTTACAAAGTCCTATTTTTTTATTTTTTTAATTATGGATTTTATCTAATTTTAAATAATTTATATGAAAATTGGATTCTAATTTCCTAGTTCTAACAAATCTTTAATATTTTAGGTTATGACTTTTCTTTATTTTAGAAATAAATGCCAATTTGAAGTAAGAGATTTGAAATTACAGAAAAGATATGAGATGGGAGTCCTACTTCCCCTTTTATTCTTTGGAGTGAGTCTAGGAATTAGAGCGAATAAGTTGTAGTCAAAGTTGGAGTTAAATTTATATTATTTGGCCTAGAGACAGAGATTGAGAATGGGATGTGAGAGGACAGATGATCTGGAATCCTAATCTTATTTTTTTAGAAATTTTACAAAAATTTAACCTATTCATGTAGAGAAATTTTACGATGGTTGGAGGAAAAAGGAGTCATGAAGAGAAAAGTAATGTCAAATGAAATAAGAGATTTGAAAGTATAGGAAAGACATGAGATGTGAGTCGTACTTTCCCTTGCATGTTGAGAGATGTGATGTAGGATTCCTAAACTTATTCTGTTAGAGAGAGATTTTAGGAAAATTTTACTTATGCATTTAGAGAAATTTTAGGACAATTAGAGGCAAAAGGAATAATGAAGAGAAATTCAAAATTCACACTCCTACTTATTTTCCCTTTGTAATACAGTTATACTTGTTCATTATCAAAAAAACAAAATACAGTTATACTTGTAGCATATATACCAATAAAAAAATATCAATAATATATTTATTGTGCATCTAAATATGATACAATACAGTTATAATTTTTTTGGGGAAAGGTTTCTTACTCCCCTACAGCATAGAAGATCTATGCTTCCCCTACCATCCAGCCGTCTAATTTTGATCACAAGCGCCACTCACCGTTTGATCTTAGATCCGACGTCTCAAAGTATTTTATTTTTAGTTTTTTTAATACAAATTGTATGAATATGAAATTTGGTATGTGCCATCTTCTCATTGGGGTGCACCTATAAAAAATATTAAAAATAATGTTTCAATAAAATATAATGACCAAAATGCCCCTTCAAATTTTCAGGAGTATTTTGGTCATTTTATTTTATTAAAAATATTTTATATATATTTTTCGCTAGTGTGAGTTTAATAGAGGATTGGACGTCCAAAATTTGGTGTCAAAATAGTTTATAGAAAAAACATTAAAAATAAAATAGTCTAGAGACATGACATTGTGATTGGGGCAATCTTAACCCTCCATTCAAATGGACGATTGGATAAGGGGAAGCATATAAGGTTTATGCTGTAGGGGAAGCGTAGAAAGCTTGCCCATTTTTTTTATATTTATTGTATTGCCATTCCCAGACATGGGATTTTCTAAAAGTGCCAGTCCCAAAGTTCCTCTTCAAACAACTAGGCATTAGTGTTCCACACCTAAACAAATATATTATCCTACATTTCATTTATTTTTTTCCATCGAAGTTTCAGTTCAGTTTCTGAATGTTATTACGCAACATTGTTTACCTGTTTGGGATTTGCAGCTCTTCCCAAATCTCAAAAATGCGCAAGATACGTTTTATGCTTCTCGCAACTTAAAAGATCGTCTCTGTGAGAAATGTCATTATTTTATTCTCATCAAGATACATCTGCTTTAAGGTTCGAGCATATAATTCATCCAAAACACATTTTCTGCCAGAAGAAAATAACACAACGGTTTATTGCAATCCATTTTTCTTAAACTGTACATAGCCTGTGCCTTGAAAAGCATTATCAGTTGTCCAATTGGATTCATTGAGATTCTAATTGATAGAACACCCATCCAATTGGATCTCATCTACTTTTTCTTGGAATCCCAATGACATCCAGTCTGATGGTGTTAACCTAGTGGTTTATGCTTTTCTATGCATGGGTTGTGTATAACTACACATTCTATTGCCAGTCATTATTTTTTCCTGTCATATTCTTTTGTGATTGACATCATGGAAACTGACCTATATCTCCCCCTACTGGGATAGCATAATCTTAATTAATTTTGTTCTTTGACTAACCATATTTACTTAACACAATTTTGAAATTCAAAATATATATTCGACTCATTATCATTTTATGATCATGATGTGCACAAATTCTTAAATTCTTCCAATGGAATGATCACATGATCTAAATTTGTTTTCGACTAAGTATTTCTAGTTCCACAAGTTTAAATTCAGATTCTAAATTCTATATCTTTTCATTTATGATTGTGAGATGCAAAAATTCTTTAGTTCTTAAATGGAATCATTTGTTACACCAATCCTTTTAATTATTTCATCCTTGTATTTCTCTATAGCCTTCTTAGAATGAGTCTTCATATCTGCAGGATCATGTGAACAACTGGCGAGAGACTGCTCTCATACTGACATCTATTCTATTCCTGGCGGCTGGCATTTGGTGCATAGGTATATCTTTGATTGTTTCTATGGTTAAGAGATATTCATCAGCTTTTCCTTGTTAAGTCTCTTGTTTATTTCTTTCTTTTTTTTTTCCTGACTGTAGTAAGTTAGGATGAGGAAATTTGCTTCTTGGTCTAAAGAAAGTTATAAATTGCTAGGTTGTCGGTCTTAGAGATGGACCTGTGATTCTAATAGGAAGATGAGATTTATAAGCCACAGTTTCCATTTTTTATCATGGAAAACAACTGGTCTGGATTTTGCAGGTATTTTTGTGCCTAGTGTGGATAGATCAAATGAAGTGGAAGAGGATAAAGAAGGCAGCATTGCAGTTGGGGTATCTAACCGAACACCCTTGCTTGATGGATCACAAGCACGAGTGTAAACATGATGGTTTCAATTCTTGTTCTTGTTGATCGAGTGATGAATCCTTATTCTTCTCTATGGAAGCGCCTGTTACGGACATTGGGAAGAATTGGCATTTTATTGTGGAATGTCTCATTGAAGCTCATATGCCAGTCTGTAAATATAGTTGTTCACGGTGCTCTTAATCTTACTGTTAAAATAAGTAGTGTTTTGCATCAGTTTTTATTTCCATTATGTTATGAAGCTACATTTCAACTAACAAATTTGTGAATAAGTTGTATTTCCTTTATTTTTTCTGATATAGCTAAGTGCTTTAGGCATGCTTGATACTATGTTCTTCTTGAGATAACATGCATAATTGAACACTTTTCTGATATAGGGTGAGATGGTTTATCTTCAGACAGCTCGATATCTTCCAACTTATTAGGGTGAATGAAATCCAATCAATAAATGGCAGCCAAATGGTCATTATGCAAATTTAGTATTGTTGATCCTCATGATGAGGTTTCTAACTCCATTCTCACTAGAGAGGTTAGGGGCCCAAATCCCCACTGACTTTACCAGTTTTGAGAATGGGGTTGGGGTCTTGATGGTAGTACCACTTGTGCCCCAACTGACGTCTAGGTTTCCATTCTCATCTAACACATTAAAAAACCACTAAATTATGCTTGGTTCGTATGGGTCCTTCCATCTGTGGAATTGTGTTGCATATGCTTCTAATTTAAAGCCTCTTCTGCTCTCAAGAATGAAAATGTACTGTACATTTGCCAAAGCATTAGCTATATTTCAATCAGAAATCATGCTAGTGTTCATGGTGCGAACTGAACCAGATGTGTTTTTGTTATGTTGAATGCATCTCTGGTTTAACTTGTAAGCCACTGCTGATAAGTTCCCACCACCAAAAGAGAGTAGTTACTACCATTGTTCTAATACCTAGATCGGTGACTGATATGGATTGTAGATCCAATTGGATCAGAATGATTCTCTGGTTTGGGAATTTATCTTAAACAAGAAAAAAATATTATTTTAAAATTTAAAAAATAAAATAGATGGGAATTGGGCGATCCATCTAGATCTCTTGGTTCTTTGACATATTTGCCGGGTTGTTTGACAAATCTCGGCATGTACCTGTTAATCAGATTGATTCTATCAAGGATATGGGTCGACCTCCTCCAATTCCCAATTTGGATAGGTAATTTTCAATCCAAATTTTAATTTTTTCAAATATTAGTTGCCACTAGTGTTTTAAAAACAATATTAGTTGGACCTAGCCAAATTGACATTCTGGATCAAACCACGAAAAAAATCATCGTAAAAACTTTTAAAAATATTCTTTTTTTGACAAACGTTATGAACTCTTATTACAGCAATGCTTTAACAGCATGATATTACAAAGATTGGATCAAATCGTTAGAAACTTACGAAAAGGGAAGAGAAATAATGTTTAGCAAGCTCGGTAGCAACATCATTGGCTTTGCAAATGGTGTGACCGAATATTATCTTCAAATTATGTCAGGTACATAGGTCTTGAATTTTTAACCAAAGAGTAAATAGGGATTAAGGGATCTTTTGCTTTTTTCTACACCACTTGATAACTTTTAGGGAATCCTTTTTAATTATGATATCACTAATGAAACTCTCGTCAATGATAATATGAAAGCTTTAAAGGAGAGCTGCCAATTTAGTATAATTGGCTGTTGTAGACCCATAAAGACCCGAATAAGAAAAAGAATTGATCCAAAATTGTTGCGAAGAAGCCCATCAACATCTGTAGGCCCTGGATTTTCAAATGAGCTGCCATCAAAATTAAGTTTGAGGCAAACTTCTAGAGGTGCAATCCAAGTTTTGAGAGAACGGCTAGAGTGAGAAGAGGAATGAGCCAAAAAGTTCAGATTGATATAAATTTCAGTCCGAAGAGCACCCCGTCCTTCAGGCATGGAGGAAAACCAATACCAAAGACATTGTAAAATGAGATCTTTTACCTTTGCAGTACTCTGAGACACCCCATCAAAGTTTCTCCTATTATGTTTTAACCAAATCTGCCATAAATTGTACTTCTAAAAGTTCTTAAAATCACAACTCCTTGTTTTGGTAATCCAAAGGCAGAAAGATGGTTAATAATGTTGATGAGATTCAAAGGTATCATGAGGAAAAAAACCAAATAAAGAAAAGGCCCAGAGCCATAAGCGAGAGGGAAAAGGACAGTGAAGGAAAATATGAGAGCAAGATTCTTCATCATTTTTGCACATCAAGCAAATATTTGGAAGAATTTTATCTCTCTTATGTAGGTTGTCTACTGTTAAACATTTCATTTGGCATGCAACTCATAGGAAGGCTTGGATTTTCACTGGAACTGGTCATTTTCAAATAGAACCCAAAGAGGTAGATCCATAAAAATGAGCCTATACACTGATTTGACAGAAAAAAGTATGTCAGTTTCTGATTCCCATACGACCAAGTCTTCGATATTAGAAGAGATGTAAACTTGTTCAAGCTGTTTGAGGAGATTATGAAGCTGTGAAATAACCATGTCCGGTAGCCTATTGTAGCGGCATCCAATGTTCCAGACCATATAATTAGAGGGGGAAAGAGAAATCAACTTTAAAAATTTTGCATCAGGTTGAGCAACTCTGACAAAGAGGTCAGGATAAGTAGAAGATTTTACATTAGGTTGAGCATCACCAAGCCATTTGTTGAACCAAAAGCGAGTGTTTTCTCCATTGCCAATAAGCATCTGATGTTGCTAAAAATAATATTTCTGTAGCTATAAATATCCTTCCAAATCTGTGAGGTGAATTTGCCTCCTCTACATTTTTAATCGAGTGGGTGAGCTGATCGAGAGCATATTTAGCAATTAGCACATCCTTCTAGAGATGATAAGAGCCTTAAAAGATTTTCCACCACCATTTGGATAGAAGCGCCTAGTTTACAAGTTTAAGCGTTCTGATACCCAACCCCCAAGTTTTGATAGCATACAAACCCGGTCCCAATTCACCAAGTGAAACTTTCTGTGGATATCCTCCATGTTACCCCAAATGAAGTTTTGTATATATTTTTCAATAAGCTTGATTACTTCACTAGGTATTTGTAGGACTGACAGCATAAGTAGAATTAATGCCCTTGAGAGTACTCCGAGTGGACATAAATTCCTTAACTATTAAAAAAAACATCATCGTGTAGCAGATCCCAAAATCGCTCAGGTTAAACATAGATTGATGTGTGAAAAATTTTAAGAATAGATTGATGTTGGTTTGTGGAGAAAAACTGAACCATTATTTATTATGGTGATATTATCATAGGGGTGTGGTTTATATAAGGTTGAGGCCCTAAACGATCACAGTAAGGTGTATCTTTAACAAGTGTTTGAAGATGATTTCTCAGTAGCAAAAATTTGTGATGGTTTGAAAAACTATTTTCATCTCTAATTAATTTGAAGCTTCAAAATTAGTGTAGATCAATCAGATCTAGAAACATTTGAAAATATTGAAAATTTGACATCCCAAGTAATGTATTATAAGATGCACTATTTCTCATACTTGAAATCCATTTTTTTCACATTTATACATCTCAAGGTCGAGATGATAGATTTAATGGTTTTTCAACATCAAAACAACCTTTTATAGTGCATTTTTAGGTGCGTTTTAATTTGATTATTTAGAGCATTAACCTTAAAAGCCACCTAAATACTACGAGTGGGTCATGACTTCCACATATTCATTTCACAAACAATAATGACACGTAAATATTACAAATATCTAATATGTACATAAGTCAAAGCATACAAGCAAGAGAATATGGACGAAGAGTTTTTTGATAGGGTTCTTTTTTTGGGTAAGTTTTTTTTTAATAGGTTTAGTTGGACCAATAGTGCCCTGCACTATCTGGAAATGGCCAATTTCTGTTAGAATCCAAGCCTTTCTTTGGGTGGCTTTTCAAGACAAATTCCTCACGATTGACAATTTGCATAAAAGGGGTAAAATTCTTCCCAACATTTGCCTTATGTGTAAAAATGATGAAGAAACTAGTATCTATCTTTTCTTCCATTTAAGCATTTGGCATTGCGCTTTTTTGAAGTTGGATCTTTTTCTTTATGATGCAAACCTTTCTGGTATTATTTAGCTTTCTACTCAAGGTCTACCCAAGAAAGGAGTTATCATTTGGAAAAAAAATTAAAAATGCAATTATATGGCAAATTTGGCTAGAACGCAATAGGACTTTTTATGGGATTTCTTTGAGCTCTAACAGGGTCAAAGATCGTATCTTACAATTGTTATGGGACTGGTTTTCTTCCGTTCTGAAGGTGGTGGTGTGTTGCAGACTGACATTTATGTTAACCTAAAGAATTTAGCCTCCACTACTCCTACTTGGGTTGTCCTCACTTGGTTTGGAATTTACCCCTGGAGGGCGGCCTCAAACTCATTTTTTATGGTAGCTTCTTTGTAATCCTGGGACTTTTGGTGTTGGTGGCCTTCTTCATTACCATGAAGGGTTCTTTTTTTTTGTTATGCTGACCTTGTGGCACTACCTTGGCTAATCAAGCCGAAATGTACCCCTTTTTACGAGGACCGGAAATTATTATAGACAATGACTTCTCAGGAGACATTCTTATTAAGGGAGATTCGTTGAATGTTGTTAAATGGTGCAGGCAGGAGTATAAGGTCCCTTGGTCCCTACATGTACTTTGGATTAAAATACTTGATCTTTGTACTTATCTGAGATTGTGGGTTTCGTTCTGCCATACTTATCGTGAGGCTAATGATGCAGCGGATAGTCTTGCTAAGCATGGAGTTTCACTACATTTACTTCTCATTAGTGATGCTTTAATAACCTCTTTGTAATCTCATGCTTTTTAAGCAACAATCAAATAAAAGCCCATAACACCTATCTAATAAAAACTCATAACATTGTCAAAAAAAAAAATTTAAGTTATCTCGATCATTGTTGTTAAGATCGCAACCATCTCTCTAAGTGAATTGAAGGAATGAGTTCGCAGATTTGCGATCTCAGGAACTAGATTGGCCTGGCATGTCCCAACAGTTCATAAATGAATATGGCACAACAAATCTTCCTCAACACAAAGTCCTTAAGGCTAGTCCACCCCTCGTACTTACCCCACCCCTCTAACTTACCCCAACCCTTCTATTATTGGGGCTCAAACTTACGCTTCCCTATGTGAGCTTTTACCTCTTGCCGGTATTGGTAGCCTTTGGCTCAACATCACTAGGCTGATAATTTTCAGCATTGGGTTTGGATCCACCCAGATCTACAGCTGGATATGGATCTAAAAAGTATACATAGGATCTGGATCCCCTCGAATCCAGAAATTTTGGATCTAGATTTAGATCCAAAAACTATCCATAGGATCTGGATCTGAATATGAATTCGATTAGTTCCACAATCCGATCCAGAATGGGGGTTAGGTTTTTTAAAAGTTCAAAATATTATAATATATAAAGGGTGAGGTTTGTATAGAGCCGAGGCTCTAAATAATCAAATTAAAGCACACCTTCAAAGAGTGTCGAGAAATGTGGTTTCAATATTTGAAATCTTTTGATAGCCTTAAAACATATTTTCATCTTTAATTATAAAATTTAAAGCTTTAAAAATAATGTCGATCAAGTAGACCTATGGAAACTTGAAAATCTTGAAAATTGACGGTCCAAAAATGCGTTACAAGATATACTATTCCCACCACGTTAGACCGGTTCCCTATATGTAAAAGCAGCGTTTGAAAACTCGCCGATTCGAGCCGGACTCGCTCGGTTCGACTCAGGAATCGTCTCCAACCAATCAGGTTCCGCATAAAAATCAGGAATCGCCCGTATCTAGAGAGAACTGGGCAATTCCTAATAGTGAATCGCGAGTCTTACACGTGGCCACCTCACGGGAGCAACACGTGGCACCTAAAAAACCTATTGGGAATCGCGATTCTTACACGTGGCCGCTTCACAGGAGCAACACGTGGCATCTAAAAAATCGTGATTCTTACACGTGGCGCCTATTGGGAATCGCGATTCTTACACGTGGCCGCCTCACGGGAGCAACACGTGGCATCTAAAAAATCGCGAGTCATACACGTGGCACCTAAAAAACTTCTACACGTGGTAAACTCACCTCACATATTGGCCCCATCGCTTTTCTACACGCGCAATGCAATATCTATTACACAAGAATATATAGAGAGCAAAGCAACGCTCATCTTTCGATATGAGATAATTTTCACAAAAAATCATTAAAGCAACACGATTGAATATATATTATTAAAAAAACTAATATATTTACATTAGGCGACGTGGCCTTGTTGGTTGACATCTCCAATTTTTAGGTGGAGGTCGAGAGTTCGAACCCCTTAGTGCGCGTCCTCAAAAGGTAATACAACAAAAATATAAACAAAGGCAGAAAATACTGTTGTAAAAAAATAGAAAAAATAAAAAATAAAAGGCTTTTCAAGATAGAGATAAAAAAGATAATAGAACATTTTTTTATTTTTCTTGTAAAAAACATACAAAGTAATATAACAAGTATTTCTTGCAAAAAAAATAAATCAAAAGACATAAAAAAATAAAATCTACTTTGGCTACATCATTTTTTATTTTTCTTTTAAAAAAAATAAAAAATAATACAACAAGCCAAAAAAAATGTAGTACAACAACTTCTTCTTTTTTTAAAAAAAAAAAGATAATCAACAAGTATCATATTTTTCTTGTAAAAAAAAATAAAAGATAACACAATAAGTATTTCTTGTCAAAAAACTAAAAAGTATTTCTTAATACAACCTATGAATAAATGGTCTGATTATATTTTTTATTTTTATAACATGATGGTCTTTAACATAAATTTAGTAATATTAATTTAAAGATAAGATTCATACAATGAGGTCATTTGAAATCTCTCTCTTTCTAGTAAGTACTACTAACAATCTCTTCCACTAATTTATTCTAGAAACCTAAAAAATTAAAGAGAATTGGTACGCATTCTAATAATTTTTATAATGATAACTAAATCTTTTATTTTATTTATTAATTTTTGTATTATAAATCATGTAGTGTATTATTTTTATTACAGTTGCCAACAATACACTTTAAATTATATGATATTATAAAATATTTTGGATTTGATATTATTTGTATAATAAAATAATTATAAAATATTGTTGGTATATAATATTATAGTTAGTTAGGTTGTAATAATTTGGGGTTTTTTAGCGGATTAGGGTTTTCCGCCAATTCGAGATTTTAGTGGCCAATTTTTCATCGATTTAGTCAACTCTTTATTGTAGTCCATATATGATTATATACTTAATCCATGATAATGCTACTATGATTTCTTTTGTATAATGTAAATTTAATGGTCAACATAAGTTCATACAGGGAAAGAACATCTCAATATTCATGAATTGATGAAAACAATGAAAATTAATAATGTAGTACCTCCATTTCTTATTGGATTCCTAAAAAACAACATTTATAATGAATTTTAATAACTTTTTTGAATTTTTTTAAAGCTTAATCCGAGCGATTGGGCCCGATTCCCGATCTGAATCGTCGATTCGCCGATTCATATCGGTTTTTAGGATATCACCGATCCGTTTTTTAAACCACCGTGTAAAAGAATTGGATTAGTTTGTTACTACATCCGATTCGGATAAGTAATTTTCAATTTAAATCAATGTTTTTAAAAACCGTGATTGTGAGCATCGCAAATAATGGGGAGTCTAGCCCCTTCTCCTATTTGACATGGAGTTGTGAAATAGTGTAAAATTTGAACATTTTAAAATATTGATTAGCATTTTTTTGACAGTAGCAAATTGACGACATAAAATTGGGGATCGGAAAGGGGAGAGACCACAAAAGAAAGGGTGGAGAGACTTAGAGAGAGAGAGGAGCTAGAGAGAGAAAGGACATGAACTTTCGAATGTGTTTCCCTAAATTCTTCCGTGTCTCGCGCCCCTCGTTTTCAATGACTTCTTCGACCCGCGGGTCTATTCTGTGTCTCGCGCCCCTGGTTTTCTAAGCGCTCTCCCTCTACCCATTGAATTTCATCTCCCTCTCTCCTCGAATCCAACTCAATAAATCCATCCTCTCTCTCTCTCTCTCTCTCTCTCTCTACTAAATAATTCGACAGTTTTCTCAAAACTCATCCACACATTCGCTCGGATTCCCTTTGCTGAAGCGCCCTCTCTATCTCTCTCTGGAATTGTATTGATCTACTCCTTTCTCTCTCTAGAATGTCGCCCACCGCGGCCATGCTGCTCCTCTGCTATAAACGGCCGCAGAAAACGGCATCGGCGCCTGCAGTAAAGCTCGGTCTCTCGAGAATCTTATGCCGAAAATCCGAAAAGCGCAGAACGGAAGAGAATTGGGGCAATGCGAAGGAGGTTGGAATGGAAGAGCAGTTTCGCGAAGCGATTCAATCAAGCTGCTGCTCATCTTAGCCCAACCAAATGTGCCATGCTCGTCTCTGTAATTACTACACAAACTAATTCATAATGTATGCTTTCCACTTTTTTGACTGATTCCAAGGCTCTTGATGAAATATAGGAATTTTGTTTACTCTTGGTAATCAGTACACAAACTATGCATTTACCAAAAACTTTCCTCGTCTCATTCTAATATTTTAGAAGGAATTTATGAATTTTACAGTATTTACCATATTATGAGACTCTTTATGTTAACGAGGTTCCAATAGTTACTGGCCCTTAGATGTCAGTGTCAAATTAAATGGATTAGAGCGTGTTAAGATGTTTGACAAACTCTCAAGAATGAATAGAAAACCTCCAATTTTTAAAGGGTGAGATACAAGTGATAGAAAACTCAATTTCAAATTTTATTTTTGAGATAACCATCGATTGGTTTTAAGATGGTTACCAAAATTTCAGATCGAAAAAATCTAATAGAGGGAGTAGAAGTAAACTATTCTCCCAAAGAAACATAGTATACGTGCTCGATAGGATAATACATGCCATTGCAGTTCACTGTAACATGAATTTGTGCTAACCAACCAATTTAATAAAGAAAAACGGTTATCTGTTTCCGAAATTGTATCGAGTAAAACAAGGGCTCAGTTTGTATAGAGCCCAGGCTCTAAACAATCAAAGTGTGCCTCCAAATGGTGTCGAGATCTGTGCTTTCAATACTGAAAATCTTTATGATAGCTTTAAAATATATTGTAATATTTAGAATTTAAAGATTCAAAAATAGTGTAGATCGAGCAGATCTACAAAAATTTAAAAATCTTAAAAATTGACTATCCAAAAATGCCTTACAAGATGCATTATTTCTAAAAATTGAAATCCATTTTTTTCTCATGTTCATGCATCTTGATGTTCAGATGATCAATTTGAGGATATTTGAGCATCAAAACAAGCTCTTCTTGTGAAATTTTTTAGGTGAGCTCTAAGTTGATTGTTTAGAGCCTAGGCTCTATACAAACCGCACCCTTCTCTTAAATCCGTTAAGATTTTTAGTGCGTGAACCATTTATATTGAGCATTTAAGTTTTGGAACTTGCTTTGAAGGATTAAGTTGATGGATATATAATGATGATATCTCTCTCGAACCTACCCTTGTCTCTCCGACTCCATAGCTCCGTGTTCTCTCTCTCATGTATAAACAATCCCCCTTTTAATTCGATGTATGCTTGAATATGATTTACCCATGATAATAAATATTTGTCATCTTCCAATCCTTATTCCAACTAGTTACAATTGGCTACATGAATCATGTTTAGTCATTCTGCTCTATCAAGTGCATACCTTCAATTAACCATAAGTCGTTTATATCTCTTTTCACTACTTCTATCCATGTCCTTTTGAAAATCACCAGTATCTTTTTAGAGTTTTCCACTTGAACTATATCACTCCTAACCAGTGCTTTTCTAGGTCGATGGCTCGATATTGTACATTGTCAAACCACTTAAAATCTATTTTCCCTCATCTTATCGTCTATTGGAGCTACCTTTAAATTCCCTTGTATGTGTTCATTCTAAATTATGTCATTTCTTTTCTTGTCACTCATCTACCTCAACGTCTTCACCTTATCCACATTCATTCTATAGGTATTGTCATTTTTTGACCGCCTAACATTTTGTCCCATAAAAGCATAACTGATATTACAGTCATCATATAGAACTTCTCCTTCAGTTTCAATTATTATGTGTAAAATATTTAAGAAAAATAATATATAAGGTTGTTCTCTTACTTGAAAAAATAATCGTTGGATGGCATAGATTTGGCTTTATCTTAAAAGTTATATCACTTTTTGACATTATCTTAAACACATGTCAAATATACATCGTCCAACTAAAATGAAAAACATATAACATTACTACCTTACTCCTGCAAATAAAGTTGTAATCTTATACAAACCACACCCGCCTTTTAATAACATATATATAATAAAGGGAAAAGTTTATATAGAACCGAGGCTCTAAAGTATCAAATTGGAGTCCACCACAAAAATTTCACTTAAAGAGGTTGTTTTGATGCCCAAATATCTTCTAACTGATCATCTTGACATCAAGATGTATGGACACGAAAAAAAAATGGATTTTGAGTTTTGAAAATAGTGTATTTTGTAACACATTTTTGGACTGTCAATTTTCAATATGTACAAGTTTTCGTAGATTTGTCGATCTACACTATTTTTTAAGCTTTAAACTTTATAAATTAAGATAAAAATATATTTTAAGGCTATCACAAAGATTTCCAGTATTGAAACCACATTTCTAGATAGTATTTGAAGGTAGGCTCTAATTTGATTGTTTAGAGCCTAGGCTCTATACAAACCGTACCCTATAATAAATGGGAAAAGTTTATATAGAGTCGGGGCTCTAAACAATCAAATTTGAGCCCACCTCAAGAAATTCACTAGAAGATGTTGTTTTGACATCGAAATATCTTCAAATTGACTATCTTGACATCAAAATGCATGTATATAAGATAAAAAACAGATTTCAAGTTTTGGAAATAGTGTATTTTGTAATACATTTTTTGACAGTCAATTTTCAAGATTTTCAAGCTTTCATAGATCTACCGGTATACACTATTTTTTAAGCTTTAAACTTTATAAATAAATATGAAAATATATTTTAAAGCTATCACAGAGAATTCCCATATTGAAACCACGTTTCTCGATACTATTTGAAGGTAGGCTCTAATTTGATTGTTTAGAGCCTAGGCTCTATACAAACTACACCCATAATAAAATAGTTCACATACACTAATATGTAGTTTAGTGCAGCAATAGATCCACGACGTTGGAGCACTGGGTTCAGACACCATCTTATGGCTTTGCATGTTTTTTCAAAATCCTTGTATCTAGAAATGTCGACAGTGTCCAAATATGCCTGACAATAAATATAATTACAAAGAGAAAATTTTGTAAATTTTCCCTATATATTATAGAATAAATAGAATGCCCTCAATTTTTTAGATCTTTGTCATGTCTCACTTTTTGAGTGTCTTGTCTATTAAGTTTAAGTTTTTTCTATACATCATATTAAATTCAAATGTCATGTGTTCATCTTGTACATTATGGACACGCTATTTTGTTTCAAACAATTATTCTTGGAGTTTTACATAGGTGCATGATGGTAAAAAGTATAGACACCCAATATTTAAGCTTAATCCGAGAAGAGCACAACAAAAAATAAAATAACATGACACTCTAAAAAAGTAGGACATGGTAAGAGATGAAATAGTGGGGACACTTTCTAAATTATTCAAAATATAGGGAATATTTATAAAAATTATTTAATTACAACATCACAATAAACAACAAAAATCGCAGCAACCAGAACATTAGCAATAGTATGGAACAATCAGAATTCCTATGCGGTTATTATAAAGTGGGTGTTGGAAATTAGTCCCCTCATGATGATGGTGATAACAATTAATAATAACGCGATTGATTTGATTCCAAATAATGTACATGGTACACCTTCAGGTGTATCAAAAATAAGTGACAGCCAAAATAGATGGTGCATCGTACAACTCTATACCACATGCTACGCAGCAAATCAGTGAATGAGCCTACAAAGAAGAACCAGATTCAAAAGACTTAACCTAAGCAATACTCAAAATAGTTTCTGACAGAAAGGGAAAAGATGGGCACCACAGAATTGAGTGGCATAAATAGCTCGAGGCCTCGAGCATCAAACTTCTGCTGATATTTGCAATCATACGAGAGAAAGCCCCCCAGAAGGAAGGGATCTTTTGACAAGTTTGGACCATGACTCGTTTGTCTCAGTGATAACCTTCAGGGCATACTCCTGCTCAATCACAAATATAAAATGGGAAAAATGAAAAAGAGAATTAGATGATAGCACGAAAACAAAAAATATCAACTAAGATGAATCTTTCTACTCAAATTAAAAGAAACATTCACCATGTGACTGCCCCATACACTCCAAAAGTAAATTGGTTTAACAGAAAAAATAATAATAATAATGCACACGACATGGTTAATACCATTCTCATCAGTTCCAATACCATGCTAATTTGTGCAGAGGGGCCTTAATATCTTCATGCTAGATTTTGAATACAATTCCACCTACTAAATTGACTGCTACATGATATGAGCTTTGAAAAGGCAAGAAACCTTATATAGGATTGCTAGAGGTTTTGCATCCTCCTACCTATATGGGGCTCCGTGAACTTAAGAGTCCCAAAAAAGGAACTAAATTTGTTACATGTGTTTTTGTAGGATATGCAGAGCAAAACATGGCGTACAAACTTTTGGATGTAGACTCGAATGGGGTTTTGGAGTCCAAGGATGCACAATTTTTTGAAAATTTATTCATTAGTGGGCATGACAAAGACAAGAATGGAGAACACAGGAATGATGAGCATGTGGAACATAGGAATAATGAGGATGATAGTCATGAAGATTTATAAACCAGGGGAAGCAAGAGAGTCAGAAAACTGACTTTGGACCTGACTTTTAAACATATTTTCAGGAAGAACGTAAAAAGCTACTAAGAACTCATCTCATTGCATGGTGCTCCCTTAGGGAAGAAAGCAGTCAACGATGCGATAAATTCTGTATTTGCCAATAGAACTAGAATTTATCGTTGATTTAACCCCGGGTCCTAAGCCTTAATATTAAATGGGTTTTCCAAAAAGAAATAGTGTTGAGAAGTTCAAGGATGGACTGATAGCTAAGGGTTTCAAACAAATAGAAGATGTTAGACTTCTTTGATACCCTATACCCCAGCGGCCAGAATAGCCACTATCCAGGTATTCATAGATTTACCTTCAATATATCATGCAGAGATTTACCTGATGAATGTTAAGACAACATTCTTAAATGATGAACTAGATGAAGAAATATACATGGAGGGACCTGAAGGAGTTGCCCCAAAAGGACAAGAGCGCAAAGTATGTAAATTTCAGAATTCCTTACATGGTTTGAACAAGTAAATTTTTTAAATCCTTGGATGGTTTTCAAACAAGCAACAAAACAAAGGCATGAAAAGTTCGATACAGTAATCCTCTCGCGTGGATTCTCCATCACTGATACTAATAGATGCACACATGACAAAGTTTTAAATTAGTGTTATGGCTGTATATAGATGATATGCTCATGCTAGGTAGTAATAATGCATTCATTGAAGACACAAAGTATCTATCGTCTTCTAAATTCAGTTGAAGGATATCCAGCAAGCAGATGTGATTCTTGGAATCAAAATAGTGAGAAAATCAATTGGATACGTGTTAATCACTCTATATGGAAAATGTTCTTAAAATATTCGATCACTTTGGTTGTAGGCCATCTATAAACCCACGTGATTCTCAATCTCATATTCAATTGAGAAAGAATATTGGCAAATTTGTCTCCCAAGTGTCAGCAGCCATAGGTGTACTTGTCAAGTATCAACTTTTGAAAACCTTTTTGTAACTTTGACTGCATGTACAAACAAGCCCATTTTACAGTAATGTGATTTAGTTCACTCTGGAACCTGGATTTGATCATTGACGGAGACTCTAGTAATGTGATTTCTTGGGCCTCTGGTCGTGCTCCCTGCCCTGACCATTGAAGGAGATTCTAGTAATGTGATTTGTCTCCCAAGTGTCAGCAGTAATGTGGCTCCCTTAGGATCACCTGGAATCACGTTTTCAGAGAAGTGAATGCTGCTGCTGAAACTTTAGCTAAGGATGGCGCTCGCCTCAACATATCTCTCGATGTTTAGATGCTTTTTTTCCTCCCTTCTAATCTGTGTCACTATTGAGCTTTTTTGAGATTTTCCTCTTTGATCCCTGTTGGGTATTGTGAATGGCTCCGGCCAAGTAGGTATGCCAAACTTTGTATATGTTTTATATACACATGATCTACACTGTAATTCCTTTTTATTAATAGAAATGTGAACATTCAAAAAAAAAAAAAAGAGCCCATTTTACCAATGCTGCCATACACTCTCATACATTTTTACAACATAAACAAATACAAAACAAAACAACACCAATGCCCTAGGATCTAGTTGCTGCCACATTCTCATGAACACTTGCACAAAATCAAAACAGAACAATAAAGAAAATAGACTCGTGAGAATTTCCCAGGGTTATCCCATGGGACTTGGTTAACCCACATCAGATTTCCATGGGCCTTTAAATCCCAATAGAGCATGTAAATATAGTAAATGTGCACTTCAATGGGACTGTATGTTGATTGTCTGACCTAAAGTGGGGTGGTCTATAGCCTAGGTTGTATCCAAAACCCTTTCCCCTGGTCATTGGCACTACCATTGAGGGATTTCTACAGGGCTATCCATCATTGAGGTTAGAGAAATGCCGAGGGGCGACATTTGTAGGCGAGGAAGCTACTGGGATTGCGGTTGTGGGCTTGTGAGCGCAAGGACCAAATCCTCAACAAACTTCCAAACAGCCGCATGACATGTACTATCATTTTAGGGACTTTCCTGAGCGTAAAAATTGGAGAAGTCCACACAGTGCTTTGTTGGGCTAAGTTGTATCTTAGGGGCATTCTTGTCACCCAATTGAATCTTGGACTCTCCAAGTTGGGGGGCATTACATACCTCGAGGACAGCCAGAGCATCTTGTGCCTATGGGTCCAATATTCAAAGGTCTTGAGTCTCGGTGAAGTTCAAGTTTCCTTCTTTGGAACACAATTATACTTCAGACAGCAGAGTGCTACGTTCCATTTGGAACTTCAACTTTGCTACTATTGTTTCAATGTTCGAAAGTGGAGCATTAAGCTTCATTTCAAACTTCACAATTTTTTACCTCAGTTACGCAGTTTTAGACCTCAGTGATGCATTCTAGACCACGGTTATTCATTTTGACCTCAGTTATATATTTTAAACTTAATTATGCAGTTTGCCCGTGGTATGCTGTTTTGACCCCAGTTATGCAGGTTTGACCTCTGCAAAAGTGTGTCGGAGCTGAAAAGAGGAATTTTTAAAATTTTCAAGGACCAAAAATGAACAACTAGTTCTTCAATATAGAATGAGCTAGTTATCAGACATCGAGACTCAATGGATAAGAACAAGATTTGACAAAAAACCACGAAAATAACTCTCATAACGGCAATGGTACTGGCTGCTGCACTAAATATCAGCAAATGGCAGGTGGAATTTGAAAATAATAGCCATCATGCCCATTATGAAAGTCAAATATAACGAAGCGGTCCTTGGCCACTATACTAGGTAAAAATAGTTTTCAAAATCTTGGACCAGGCATGTCAGAAAGTATACATAAAGGATGCAATGGGAATAGCAAATACAATGGCATCAACTACAGGTAAAGTTCTAATTAAACATACCAACTCCAAGGCAGAAGTAAGTCCACTGTATGATGACAATATTAAGGGTCTTCGCAAGGGCTGAAGACACAGTATATAATTTTCCTATGAAACTTCTCTAATAAAATTCAAAACTGAAAGAAAAAATTCTCATGTGAATAGTTTTTTTTTTTGGAACTGTTAAAACTGTTCTATTAGTAAGGTTGGGGAGATACAAGTAGAAAATAGATGCTACCCACAGGCCGGGTGCACCAACCCAAAATTTAGGGTTCCCACCGAATGGGAGCCCTATACAAAAAATGGGGCTAAATCTGAAAGGTTGCCCAAGATCTATAAACAAAAATACAAGAGACCTCTCAAGACTGAGTATCCAAACAATCAAGTGCTTTGACTATTCAAACCATTAATCTATGTGAAATTCTTCACAAATTTTGGAGACTGTGCAGTTCAATGGTTGTGGAGTTATTTAGATTACATGTGCTTCGATTTGAACATTTTCAAAGGCCATGTTTGGGAGATCTGGAAACAGAAGGGTAAAGGCTATGAAGTCAGAATGGATAGTGTAGTATGTGGCACGCCAAGCAAGACAGGAGAAATATTATGGCAGTGATCTTCCACAAAAGCACAAAACACAGCTGGAAAGGTCAGGGGAGTACATATTCTATTTAATCAGCATACTAAGATAAAATGTAGTCTTTTCTCCTTAATTTTCAAGTACAAACTGTTTACTTAAGAATTTAATTGAGTAGGAGGGACCGAATTTGTTATAATAATCAACATTCAGTATCACGCTAAATCAAGTCTTAGGTTTAATTTAAAACTAACAGCTGATCCCATGAATTCCATTTAGGTCCAGGTTTATGAGTCAGCTTATTTTAGTTCATGGGTTCCTCTTCATCACACTTACATGATTTCTTTACCATCCCCTCCTCTTTTTCGACCACAATGTTGAGCAACTACCATCATTCCTAACAATTATCTAATCACTAATACACACGGTCTATGAATTAAAATAGCAACCTTTGGATTAAGAGACCAAGCCAGAAATGAACATGCAACTGGAGAAAATGAGAATAAAAGACCCCTAAACCTAAGCCAACAGTTCGAACCAACAATTTTTACTCACTTTGCAATATCTACTATTTCACACCATTCCTTCTTTGCTTTCCTCCACTGGAATTTATAGCCGAAAAAGTTTGACATATATGGAAGCCAACTTTTATCGTAAAAGTTTTCATATAAAGTTATGATAAATGGAGGGTAAACGGGCAACTACTAATTTAGAGGTGCAACAATCTGAGGAATATATCAGGTAACATAAGATGAAGCCTCAAATTGCTTGGCTGTCAATCAGCTAGCATCGCTTGAACCCATTGGTGGGAGGAAATTCGCTGTTGCACAAGACCCCTTTCAAGCAAAGGTAATTTTTGCTATGCATATGGTGAATCAAATGAATAATCCATTATAGCCTGACACATAATGGGGCCTAACGCTTAAAGAAAAGAGAAAGGATCTCCAGTGAGAATATTCTTTAGGGGAATGATAAATGTGAATGCAAGGAAAACAAGTACCCCATGAAAGAAAGAGTTTCTCATGCAGCTTGCAAGTGTGACTATAGCTCCTTAACCTCAAACTCAAAGCTATAGCTCTTCCAATGAATGATATAAAACACCACAATGGAATTTTACTACCTTTCACCATTCAAACAATAAAGACCATGCACCGTTGTCAAACTCCCCTATATCATAGAACACATACATGCATGCACATATGGCCCATTGTCAAACTCCCTTTATATTATATTAAAGAGGCAACTCCAGTAGCACAATATATGCATGCACATGAGTGCACAAACAGTCCTTTTATTGATAAGCATAATGATTGAAGGCATATGTATGATACTCAGTTTCAAGTTTCAAACTTTGAATTCCTTTAAGAAAGCAGCATCTATAATTCCATGTTGTTTAGAGAACTAACTTTGAAGTAGAATGTATTTTTCTTGAAAGCTGATAGACCAGTTCACAAATTAAGCATACCTTGTTTGCTGCCTTATTGCCCAAACCAAAATTGTTAGCAGGCTTTCCATCTGGTATCTTGTAATCTCTAAACCAGTCCCTAATTGCAGTCAGAGTGCCCTGAAACAATAAAGGAAATGACAGATTAAACGATAAGATCAATAAGAAGCTCTGGGGTTTCCCCTTGCAAAAAAAACCTTAAAAAATACTCTTTGACAACTTAACTGTTTAAAGGCATATGTGAATCCACCAAAATTGGAAAGAGATACAAAAATAATGGAATGCCCTACACATTGCATGATAAAATTTCAACTTAAGAAAAATATACAATTGATGAGGATCAAAGTGTCACATGGTGAGAGCACTTGAAGTGGCCAGTGGCTTTACAAAGCAACAGTGACAATCTCCTAGAGAGAGGATAAGAACAAAGCATCTCAAACTTATGAATTGATCGCTGACAGGAATTTCTTTGTGTCAATCTTGAAGACAATGGTGCCCAACAAACCACTGAACCAGAACTCCAAGGGAACTGAAAACTTGTAGGATATTGCACCCAAACTTCTTTGGCATGCATAAACACCAAATGTTGCAACACTTTACTTGTAAGTCGTAAACAATATAAGGAATTGTCATGAGCAACAACAATTGGGATAATTAAGCCTCAATAGTTATTGAAAATTTGATTCTCATATATGGTAAATGGTTTTAATGTACAGGTCAGGCTGTCTGGGAATAAAAGTGGTATTTGCAGCACTTCACAATGTATTCTTACCAATCTCAAAAGAATTGGACTTGCTTTGGGAACATGGCACGGCCTGAGGCTAGTTGACTCGCCGAGTCCCGAGACAGCTCGGCAAGTCCTGCCAGGTCCACCACAAAAAAAAAAAAAAAAAGAACAGAAAAACTTACAGTAAAACCAGAAAAACTAGACCGCATAGGACAATTTGAGAACAGAAATAGCATGATGCTTTTTCTTGTTCACTTCCTTTATATTTTACCGATTTCAAAGAAAGATTGATCATTTGAAGAATGCAACAAAATTATGAGATCAAAGAAAATATAACTAGATCTCAACAGATCCAGTGATGTTTGTCCAAAAGTTTCAATTCAAGGACTTCACAAAAAACAGAATTTCTCCTAACCAAAGATTCAAAGCCCATCCCCCAAGCCATAAATGATCCTCACTAGAATGTCACAAATCAAAACCCCTAAAGTATCTCTCTCCCCCTCTCTCTTATTTTGAATTTTCTTTATTCCGCTCTCTCTTACTCTTCTTCTCTCCCCCTTCTTCGATCTCCTCTCTATCCTCCTTTCTTTTCAGTCTTTCTTTCACCCACTTTCTTCCCTCTCTTTCCCTCAGGGAGTCTTCACTTCTTCTCTCGTGTCCACCTCTCTTGTTCCCCTCTCTTCTTCTTCATTTATCTTCATCTTCTCCTTCTTTTTGTTTTTCTTTTTTCAGTGCTCGTCCTCAACTTCTTCCTTCTTCTCTCCTTCTTCGGTTTTTTGGGATGAACACCTAGTATGTAGGTTGCCTCCCTGAGTGTTTTTAGCACCCGGCATGTGGGTGGCTAGACATCTCTTTTTTGATCTCTTGGGTTCCATGCTTTTGGCTTGTGGATGGCCGGAGCCCCCCCTCTTCTTTCTCTGTCTTTTTTCTTTTCTTCTCTTATTCTTTTCTGTAAATGGGCTTCCCTGCTTGGGCTTCCTCAAACTCACGCCTCATGAAATTTTTGCACTTTCCATATATAAAATATTTATATATGCACATGTATAAAGTGAATTCCTCCCGAAAAAAGGAAAAAGAAAAAGAATATTTATAGTCTTGGAGCTTGGATTAGTTTGATTTGGAGATGGCAAAAGTTTCACGCAAACCGTAAATCAAAAATCAAAATTTCAATTTTCCCAGACTTTGAACCTGTTCTTGTAACCTAAGCCCAGAGTCTGAATGAGGACCCTAGTGGCTCCAAACTTGAAGACGCACTCCACGGTTTTCCACCCCCCTTTATATCACAAGAAATGTAAGACTCAGCGAGTCTATGGCAACTTGGCTAAGAGTTGGCGAACTTGATGTAGGTGGTTATGAGCAGCGAGTCTTCAAAATACTAATATTGCGCTCCTAGCTCATACTTGGGCTTATTGGCACTCTACAGAAACCTCTTTAAGAGGCCTGTGATGTCCCAACATGCTCCGCCAGTTGTGCAACCCAATTTTCCCAAAAAAGGCCTCGAGAGGCCCACAAATAGCCCTCAAAGAGCAGGCCATGTAGCAAGAGGTATTTTCATGTTATGTTCAGTTTGGGACTAGTGTCTTTTCCAGCTTTTTTATTTTCTATGTATGGATGAGAGTAAGCTTTGAACTAGATGGCCCAAGGTACATTTTAGTTAGGGTTAAGACCATAAATAACTAAGGGGGGTAGCTTTTGATTTCCATCCTCGGGGTTGTTCCTGGTTTACCCAGAGACGGCTAAGGAGCTTGGCTTGTAAGCTCCCTCATCATTTTCTATCCTTTCGTAGATACACTATGTTTCTCTTTTCTTGTTCTTCTTTCTCCATTAGACCTGCCATTGTCCAACACTGAACTGCCCAGGTCTATAGAGTGACCCAAGGAGTTTAGTAGAAAAAAGGGCCCACAGCTAGTTGTAGCCCTCCAGACCTGACAGGGTGCCAGTTCCAAGTGAATCAAGCGAGTACAAGTTGGACTGCCAAGTTTATGAACATTAAAATACCCATATAAATCTCCTAGATTGATTACAAGAGGAGCAGTAGAGTAATACGTGAAGGTTAACACAAAAATTACTACATTCGGTATTCATTATCACCAATAAATTACAAATGAATCCGGGATATAAAAGAAAGAAAGACATACCGGGAAATGCTTCTCAACATCTTCAACATCATTTACAAGTGAAGCTTTAGGATCATCCAGAGAAATAGCAACAATTTTCCAGTCAAGCTCCCCTTCATCAATCATTGCCAAAGCTCCTAAAGGTTTAACTTTGAGTATCTCACCGATCTTGCCAGTTGTTTCTCCGATCTCAACCACATCAACTGCACTAAGTATTGCAAATAAGCAATGCATACTGAAAACCAATCAGGATCCTTATCAAAAGAATGGCATCATGGTAAAATAATTGTTACGCAAACGAACCAGGATCATTGTCACCAAATGCCCCCTCAACTTCCGGATTAGCAAAAGATGGGTCTTCCCATGTCTGTGGAAGCAATCCATAATTCCAATTTATGTTGTACCTGAAAAGCAATTATGAAGGGAAAATTACTTTACCAAAAACGATAGTATTCTCAAAACGAACAAGGACATACCATGTCGACTTAAACGTAGGCATGTGCACACACAAATGCAATAAAATAGCAAGTATTGATCCAAATCACCAAAAGAACAGGCATGAATCACAATAATCAAGAGTAACTCTTCCAACAAAGGTGTTCCATTTTAAGAATATAATTCTTATAGATTTAAAAGAGCATGACTTAGGCATAGGACAGGAAGTGCATGCTTCATGAAAGAAATGGCTATGTGGAATTCAAGTCTATAAAATCAAGAAAATTTGTTCTCTTCTTTATTATAAAATTCCACTTACAAATGCCACAATACACAGCTGTAAATAAAATTAAAACCCTAAATACAACCTAGGACCTTTCCTTTTGCTACAGAAATAAATAGACACAATCCAAGAATAAAACCCAAGCTTCTACTATCAATTTGCGTACAGATAATGTTCCTGGAAAATCACAAAGAATATGGAAATATGACTGAAAAACAAACATAAACAACTGGGAAGACTTACTTGACCCCACATCCGATTACAGACCAATGGTGCACTTCAATCCTATTAGTCTTATTAAATTTTCAGAGCCGAGAAGCTTCCTTAGGCAATACCTCTTAACTAAGGTTTCAGAGAGCATAGAAACACAATTAGGGCATGCCTCAAAAAAGGCACCCCCGTTTTTTCTAGGGTCATCTCTCTACAAAACCCTAATTAGGGATAGGCATGCCACCCTCTCTAATTTGTTTGTGGTTGCATGCCACTAATGGTGAGAGAGAGCAGAGAGATAGGCACTATAGAGATGAGAGAGACGAAAATTAGGGTGTGGAGGAGAGAGAGAGAGGGGCGTGTACACCTCCTTATATAAACCTGAAGAACCCCTAGGTATGCCTATCAAATGATTCCCTTAACCAAAAGTAAATTAGGAAATCTATGACATGAGAGAATAAATCCGAGCCATCCAACCCACAAATCAGCCATCATGATTTTAGGAGGCATACTAGGAATTTTATCCTTTTAATATGTAACCCATATCCACTTCTAATTTCATTAGGAGTAGACCAATTAAAAAGCTTATAGAACTTCCTTATTAATCTCTAATTGTAGGAAATCAAATTAATATTCTTGGTCAAAACTAACTCCCACAAAAATAGGCACACATAATCTTTTCTTTTCGTTTTAAAAAGACTTTCTAACCATGCTTATTAAAACAAGAACTAAAAAAAAAAAAAAAGGGGGGCATACCATCCCTATGGGTGACATGTGGCCCCTATAGGCCCCACCCCCCACCCATGGGGTGGCACACATGTGGGGATGGATCCAATGGCCCCCACATGTGCCTTGCCTTGCTGATATAATTTTGAAAATACCCTTTTTCAAGGAAATTGCAGAAGAAATAATTTAAAAAATTCTGAAAATTTTTCCAAAATTCCCATAAACATGTCTAATGCTGAAAATAAAACATCTAGAAGTGGATTGTACCAATGGGTCAAAACCAAGTGACTATGAGGGCACTCCACCCAACCCAATGGCCATGCTCCACAACTATTTTCTTAAACCAACCCAACAAAACCCATAACTCACAGTCTCAACAAGGGCTTCTGATTGGCCCGTGAAAGCTAGCCAATAAATAGTGGAACCACAGTCTCAAAACATCGATTACAGTTGCCCCTTTAAGAGCAAGTCAAGCACATATCACTATAGTACAAGGAGGACTCTCTCTATGCACATGTACACGTAGTTCAAGGTTGCTTTTCAGTAATGCGGCTATCAAATGTACTTGCCGTGCAGAAGTTTGTTGAGGATTTAACAATCATTCTCACAAGCCTACATCCACATACAAGGGATCTTACAACTCTCCAGTCCTATCCCTCGGCATCTCTCTGACCTCAACAAGGGATGACCCTCTGTAAACCCTTTTCGATAGTACCACATAGCCAGGGGTAAGGGTTTTAGGCATAATAAGGGCCATGGATAGTCAAATAATACGCACTCCCACTGAAGTGTATAATACATTATAAATGTCTTTTACATGCTCTCACGGCTTTTAAAGGCCACAAACCCCAACACTTCTGATGTGATTCAAACAAATATAATGTTGTTTGAAATTTAAAGGAAAGAAAAACCAGAACTAGATAGATAATATTTAATCATAGATTTTTGAGCCAATGGCCTGGCTTGCCTATGTAATAAGTAATTGCTATTCCGTTATGTGGTGCTTTGTTTGTTAACTAATGAATTGATAGGGGTCCCCAACCCCATTGCCATCCAAAACGTATCAAAATGAAAAAGTAAAATGGAATACTCATGGATAAGAAGCGGGCCACATTTTTACCATCAATCGACTAACCTGAATACACCAAACAGCAATAAGTTCGAAACATCATGCAAGGCAGTAACGCAGGCATGCAGCGTAGAAGAATGCAAACCCTTAACCAAACATCACAGCTAAACCACTCTTTAGTCCAGTACAATTGTGGGTGGAAATTAAAGAAAGAAACTTCAATGAATAAGAAGGTAGTTAATGATTAAAACCTCCCCCCCCCCCCACCCCCCCTATTCAAGTCAAAGGACTAAAACTTAATTAAACAACACAAAGAACATGACTTGTGGCCCATTTGAGGATTCAAAACATTTTTTAGATAATCAATGAACAATTAGATGCAATAATTATGCTTATTACTGTTTATAAAAGACATAACATGCACAATGCACAGTAGCTCAAATCTGAGGTTTCTCAAGAGTCACACGCCAAATATAAATCTTGAATTATGGAATAAAAAGCACACTCAGCTAAGTCAAAATTTTCCTTACGGATAATATCGAAGTTTTCCCTTCTTTGTATCCTGCTTTATTGGAGTAAATGGTTCATCTGTAGCAACTTCCATTTTTGCACTCGTTTCTTTAGGTATTTCCACAACAAAATTGAAAACCCCATCACCCAAGTGCAATGGAATGTCATGCCAAGGTGAAACCTACACATTTACAATCCAGAAATAAAACATTGTCACTTGCAGGTAGTCAGGAACTCAGAGAACATAACTTCAAACTGAAATCACAGCAATCAGAAAGCCAATAGAAAATCTCAGATCAGTACTTCCAGCTAAATACAGTTTGCCAAAATAGATTCCTAGCATGAATTTATGGTTGGCAGCAGATGAACCTGAGTATGCACATCACCAAAGAGAAGGTTTAATATTCAAGCTAAGACTTAGTAGGGCAGTAGGGCCCAAGAAAATAATAATCTAAATTGAACCATAATATACAGAACAACATACAACCCTTAATTATCCATAATCTGGCTTACAAAAGTAACAAAGAGGTCAAGAGGTGCCAGGAATCAACATAAATGATAAGTGCTATAATTCTTGATAACAGCAAAACAAATGATCAGCATTACATGACTGATGGCATAGAATCATGGCAGGAAGCAATTAGCTGATATGTGTATGCCTAAAGCACCGAGCAGCCACATGTTGCTTCCATTATCACTTTCGACCAAGTCATGAACAACCCGATACATGTATGAATGAGTGTGTGTACGTGCATGTGGATCGTTTTTCAAAATTCAACTGGAACCTGCAATAAAGGGGTTGAGATTAAGACCACCATATACACATAAATAAAACTAATCAAGCAATGTAAATTAATTTTAAAATTTGATTTATCAGCATTAAAATAAGTGATCCTGAGCTTATCCTCTGAGAGTGGGTTGAAAATTGAAATACTCCCATCTCCACTGTTCCTCCAGAGCCAGAGATGAATCTTAGAAACCCAAAGATTAAGAAATCCCCAAAGAGAAAAGTAGCATTACAATGAAACCCCCCATATAAGTGGCTTTCAGAAACAGGTAGATGTCAATCCCCTGCATAAAGCTCCCAGTAACAGGTGCGTACCTTGGTACGTCCTGCCGGCTTCCTCACATGGACCTATGTAGCATTTCACTGGACTTCCTTGACATTGGGCAGAAAAATCCAGCCTTTTAGAATCACACCTTAATTAATTTTGACCTAACATAAGATACAAAAGAGACTCATAAAGCCAACCATCAGCTATTGTCCTCAATAACTAGAGGATTACCTAGTGAAACTCCCACCAAGCTGTAACATGGAAGGGAGGATGGACTATTACCCATTGCAAAACATACCTGCTCTTACTTTCCTAATCATTGATGCCTCCATCTCCCACTTCAAACGACCTATAGTTTCCTCTCCTACCATATACTCTGATCCCAGCAGTAAAAGGAAATAGAAAGTTCAGAACAAAGGACCGACTCAATTAACCCCAACTATAAAACTAACAACAAAGGCATCCACAATCACATCCCAAACAACATAATAAGTACATATAAATATATAAAGGAATAATGTACACATCCCAAGAAACGGTTGACATGAGACACATCTCAAGGAATCATAATGATGAACAAAGTCATTCCAATAAGCCACCCTGTGAGAAAATTTAACTACCTGGAACCCCAAAACCTAGACAACGACTAGCCCAACAGGTGAGAAAACTATCCTTGATTATCTAATTGCCAACATAGTGAAAAACTGGACAACAGGTGGGACCACAAATAACTGAATTCTACTCAGTGAGATATCTGTCTCCCCAACCTAGACCGAGTGAAATCATAAAGGTCATTTCCACACCAAAAACAAATTGTCTCCACATGCTTCGCAGCAAACTTGTACAGAAACTCAATTCGAAAGGAAATTCAAGTGTTCTTACGATTCAAAATCAACAAAATCTAAGGAAATAGGCATATAAACTAATCCCAACCCATAGAAATACAAACAGAGTACAATTATACGGCCTAAATCAAAAGCATTGTCTACTGATTTCATGAACAACTTACCAATTCCTCTTTGAACTCAATATTTAGTATGAATAAACCCAAAAACAACAGAAAAAGGTGATCTCAATATTTAGCATGAATAAACCCAAAAATGACAGAAAAAGGTGATCTCAATATTTAGCATGAATAAACCCAAAAATAACAGAAAACAAAAAGGTGATCTCACTATTTAGCATGAATGAACCCAAAACTAACAAAAAACAAAAAGGAGGATCAAACCATCGTACACAAACAAAACAGAAAGGCTAATTTCCAAAAGAGCCCAAAAAAGAATCCAAGGTACATTTCAGAAAAAAACCTTCTAATATCTACAACAGAGACATAGAAAGAATGCTAGTGAGAGTGAAGCAGTTACTGATAGAGAGAGAGGGAGCGAGAGAGACCTTTTTGCCAGACTTTTCGAGAAGGAAGACTCTGTAATCAAAAGTCTCAGGCTGACCCTCCTCTTTGATCTCGACTTCTGGCCTATAAATAGCTCTGAAAGTTTTGTAACCATTCTTGGTGTCGAATCGAGAGGGCAAAAGCTTGAGCTTTGGTATTGACAGTGGCTTTCTTCGAACAGAGAGAAGGCACCAATTCCTGTTGATTCCATTGAAGAAAAGGGGAGAATGGAGGGCCCCATAAGCTGTAGCTGCAACTCTAATGGCCGCCATTGCCTAAAGCCCGAGCTCTCTTTCCTTCTCCAGTCAATGGACTTATAATGGATATCTCCGGATTTCTCTATTTTGCGGATATCATTTATAATTTTTCATCGGAATATTTAAAAAACAAAAAAATGCGGAGCTGCTATTTTGAGCTTTTTTTTTTGGCTTCCCTCGGTGGCTACGAGTCCGGTGACGGGGACCCGCCCTTAGTTAGGTCCAAGTTATTTGGACCCACATCAGGTTTATTAATTAAAAATAAAAAAATTATTTTATACAAGGATTATAGTTTTATATGGTATTGTATATAATGAGATCATTTACTTTTGATACAAGGCGGTCACGATTCTTTATAACCATTTGATGTGAAATTTGATAGCATGGATGTCTTCGAGAAAATTTCTTTTGAAGTTTAACTTAATCGACGAAATAATTGCACCCATTCAATTTTATATCCAATGGTTAATGTGGCCACCTTGTATAAAAAATAAATGTTCTCATTCTATACTTTCCATTTTGGGTGTGGTTTCTATAAGGTTGCAACCTTAAACAATCCAATTAAGACACACCTCCAAATTTTATCATGGCATTTAATTTTGCTGTAAAAAAATCTTAATAGTATCTTAAAATCTATTTTCATACCTAATTAGAAAATTTTAAATTCCAAAAATGGTTAAAATCAAGTAGATCTATAAATATATGAAAATCTTGAAAATAGACGGTCTAGATAATGTGTTGCAAGATGCACTATTTTCAAGACTCAAAAACTTTCTTTTTCCATATTCATTGATCTCGATGTTGAGATGATTAATTAGAGGGCTTTGTCAACATTTATGATAGAATTTTAAGGTACATTTGTGATTCTACATTTTAAGGTTGCAACCTTATATAAACTTTTTCCCTTCCTTTTTTATATAAGGATTGTCTATCGGAAAATTGTTTCATGCGGGCTGGACCGCATTTTTACCTATGCGGTCCAAAAAGCGTAAAACATCCATCTTAAAGTTAAATGGATGCACGTAGGTGTTCCATCTAAAAACAATGGAAACAAACGGTCCAAATGTTTTCTTACTATAACTGTATTACTAGTTTTTTAAATTTATTTATTTATTCATATTCATGTCTTTAAAAATTAAGTCCTAAAATCAATCTCAAAAATAGATTTATTAAGAGGCCAGCATTTCTACATATGCGGGCTTAGCCGCATAGAAACCGGGTCCTTGTGTACCAAGAGAATATTTATCTTAAGAAAGTTTATATAAAAATGCAACCTTAAAACATAGAGTTAAGATGCACCTCAAAATTCCATTATAAAAGGTTGTTTTGATATTGGAAAACCCTCTAATTGATCATCTTGATATTGAGATGTATGAATATGAAAAGAAAGAGGATTTCTTAGTGTATATTGCAACACATTATTTGGACCGTTCATCTTCAAAATTTCCATGTGTTTATAAATCTAATTAATTTTAACCATTTTGAAAGTTTAAAATTTTATAATTAGAAATGACAATAAATTCTCAAGTCATCCTAAGAATTTTTAATAACAAAATTATATTTATGATAAAATTTAAGGTTGCAACCTTATTGAAACCTCACCTTTTTTATCTTTGGTCACAATCATTATTGTCCCTTATATTTCAAAATGAGGGGTTGGAAGAGTGCCTTTTGATAGATACAAAGTTCCAAAAAAATATACTTGTTCGTGTAACTCACTCAAAGCCATCAAATTTAAAATTGAATGCATGAAAATGATTATGACATCCATATACAAAAGATAAAGGGTGTGGTTTTTATAAGGTTTAAACAATTCAACTAAGATGCACCTCCAAAATTTATCATAGCATGTAATTTTGATGGAAAAAATTCTTAGGATTATCTGAAAATATGTTTTTATCTCTAATTATAAAATTTTAAACTTCAAAAATGATTAAAATCAAGTAGATCTATAAACATATGAAAATCTTGAAAATGGACGGTCTAGATAAATAGTGCATCTTGTAACACATTATGGTCTCTTTGTATTAAAATGGACGGTCTAGATAATGGTCTCTTTGTATTAATATCTTTTGGGAAAAGGTCCTATAAGGTTGCAAACTTAAATGTAGAAGTACAGATGCACCTCAAAAATCCATCGGAAAAGGTTGTTTTAATGTTGAAAAACCCTTTAATTGATCATCTCGACATCGAAATACAAAAAAAAAGATTTTGAATCCCAAAAATAGTGCATCTTCCAACACATTATCTAGACCGTTCATTTCAAGATTTTCACATGTTTATAGATCTATATGATTTTAACTATTTTTTGAGTTTAAAATTTTATAATTAGATATAGAAATACATTTTTAGATAATCCTAAGAATTTTTTACACCAAAATTACATGTTATAATAAAATTGGTGGTGCGCCTTAATTGGATTGTATAAGGTTGCAACCGTAATGAAACCGCACCCATATCTTTTATATATTGTATAATATGTATAGGATACTACAAAACACCTATAGGCGAAAATAAATAGTTATTTCGTCGACCCTCTTCACCTTCCAAAGTTCATCGCACGGTCACGACTGTCCAGTAATGTTTCATTTTTTATTTTTTTTCTAAAAATCAGAATGAATTGAAATTTGAAGCGTATGTTCATAAAAAATAGGTGAATCTACGAAAAATATAAAAAATATATATATATTTTATGTAAAAACAATTGACCAAATTATTTCGGAGGCATTTTGGTCAAAAACAATTCTTGAACTATTTTTTTATATATTTTTATTAGGTGCGACTCACGAAGATGTACATACGCTCCAAATTTCAAATCATTCGGATTTGTAGAAAAAAAATGAAAAATAAAATACTATCAGACAATCGTGACCGTGCAATGGACTTTGGATGGTGATGAGAGTAGGCGAAATCACTGTTCATTTTTACCTATAGACTTTGGAAAGACTTATATATATATATATATATATATATTGATATTGTATATGCTATTATATATTTTATATCAAGTTGGGTCGGGCGTAACCTGGACCCCCGAACCTCCCACTAGGTCCAAAATATGGAGCCAAACCTAGTCCAGGTTGAACCGCTGGGTCAGAGGGTCGACCCAACCCCGACCCCATTGCTACCCCTACACCCTTATATTTTGGCTAGGAATACCATATAAAGAAGAAAACCCCAAAAAAAAGGCCAGGAATAACCAATAAAGAAGAAAAACCCAAAAAAACAAAATTTATTTGGAGATCAACATAAATATGTCTTGGGAAATCAAAACAAAAGCGCACCTTAGAAGAAGATGCAATTTTAGTGCCAAAAATCCTTGCTATATTCATTGCAAATTGTGAAATTTAGAGTCCTAAAATTGGAGAAGATCAATAGATTGATTTATTGTTATATTTATTGATAGATTGTTTTGGAACTTTAGGTCTCAAACCGACATTTCGATATAGTAACTGGTTTCGAACTTGAAGTTCGGAAAAAAGTTTAGTCAAAAACAATTAAGTGTCCATGGTTCCATACTAGAAGCTCCAAACCATCTTTTTATATTTATGGATAGATGTTGGTTTAAAACTTTATGCATTGGATGGTTTTTTAACCAGTCCAACCTTTTTTAGGACCCTGTTTATCATCATCCACATTCCAAGGCCGCAAAGAAATATAGGAGGAGAAGGTCGATTTTAAAGGAGTTTATTTTTACATCTCTTAGGTGTCATTTGGATACTTGGAAATATATTTTTAGAGATATTATTCTAGAGAAATGGCACACTTTTTGTGTTTGGATCGAAAATTTGGGACAAAAAAGTATTTCCACCTGAAATTATTTTCCTCTTTCCAAGTTAAAAATAAGGAAATTTCGTTTACAATCGTAAATTGATTTTGTATGAAGATTTCCCCATTATAGAGACGCCCACTTTATAAAATACAATTAATTCGACCAAAATATCTCCACAAATTAGGGAGAGATACTACCTCAAAATTTAAGTTTTAGAGAAGGTATCTTAAAATTTTAGAGATAGAAACTATATATAATTTTTGAGAGAAACTGCCTAAAAATTTGTATAGAGATAAACTATCTTAAATTTTAAGTTTTAGAGTGAGAAAGTATTTTAAAATTTTAAATAGAAAAACTATATTAAAATGTTGGAGAGAAAGTACCTAAAAAACTTTAGACAGAGAAATTATCTTAACTTTTACGTTTTAAAAACTATCTAAAAAAATTTAGAGAGATAAACTTTCTCAAATTATCTTAACTTTTATGTTTTAAAAACTATCTAAAAATATTTAAAGAGATAAACTTTCTCAAATTTTAAGTTTTAGAGAGAAAATACTTCAAAAAATATAGAGAGAAAAAATCTCAAAATTTTTGGACAAAGAAATTATCTGAAATTTAAAATTTTAGTGAGAAAAACCATCTCAAAAATTTTAGAGATAAACTATCTCAAATTTTAAGTTTTATAGACAAAAAGTAGTTGAAAGTTTTTAGAGGGAAAAACTATATCAAAATTTCTAGAGAGAACCTATCTCAAATTTTAAGTTTTAGAGAGAGAAAGTACATGAAAATTTTTAGAAAGAGAAAATATATCAAATTTTTAAAGAGAGAAACTATCTTAGATTTTAAGCTTTAGAGAGAGAAAGTACTTCAAATTTTAGAGAGAGAAACTATATCATATTTTAGAGAAAGATAAATTATCTTAAATTATAAGTTTTAGATAGAGAAAGTACTTGAAAATTTTAAGAGAGGTGCTATAACAAATTTTAAGTTTTAGAGAAAAAATATCTTAAATTTTAGAGAGAGAAAATATATCATATTTTAGAGAAAAAATATCAAATTTTAAGTTTTACAGAGAGAAAATGCCTAAAAAAAATTAGAGAAAGAATCTATCTCAACATTTTTAGATAGAAAAATCTCAAAATAAAAACAAAAAACTATTTTAAATTTTAAATTTTAGAGAGAGAAAATATTATAAATTTTTAGATAGAGAAATTATCTCAAAAACTTTAGAGAAAAATATTATAAAAATTTTAAGTTTTTGAGAGAGAGTAATTGAAATTTTTTAGAGAGAGAAATTACTTGAAATTTTTAGAAAAATAAAATGTCTCATATTTTTATCTAAAAAATTTTAGAGAGATAAACTATCTCAAAATTTATGAAAAAAGACAATATCTCGAATTTAATGAAAAAAATGATATTTTAATAAACATTACAATCAAAAGCATTTAAAAAATTAAAAATATTATGCATTCATATACCATCCGAAGAATAGAAATCTGTTTTATTGGAAATATATTTATGAAGAAATATATTTAAAAAAAATATATTTTTTCATATAGTAAAGGAAAACAAAATATACCCCTTAGTTGAAAAAGATCTTGTCTTTTACTTTTCTAGGGGGGAAGACCCGATACCCATTACCTTATTTGAGATATGTCAAGGGGCACTATCTATGCTTCTCCTATTGCGTAAAATTTTTATATTTCCCCATCCAATGGTTCATTCTGAATGGATGGTTGAGATGCCCTAATCATAATATCACATCTCTACACTACTTTATTTTTAATTTTTTCTAAATAATATTTTGACACCAAAATTTGAACATCAACTCCGCTCTTAAACTCGCACTTGTAAGAAATATAAAATAAAATATTCCCAATAAAATAAAATAACCTAAATACCCGTACAAGTTTCAAGGGGTATTTTGGTTATTATATTTTGTTAAATTTTTTTTTTTTTTTTTTAGGTGCACCCCATTGAGAAGATGACACATACCAAATTTCCTATTCATAAAATTTGTAGAAAAAAAATTAAAAATAAAATACTTTGAAGCACCGGATCTAGATCAAACGGTCAATGACTCACTTGATCTAAATTGAACGGCTGGATGGGGAGAAAATATCTTATATGTTGTAGGGGAAGTATTGAAATCTTTCCCTCAAAAAAAAGAGGAAGAGAGCCTCAAGATAAATATAATATTATTGAATATCTTTCCGTGTGGTCATGCCGAGGGATTTCACATAAATATGCAGTAGCACAACTTTTACGACTCTCACATTTTATATGACATTGTCCTCACACATGTATATTCACACCACACCACTAGATGTATAACCAATGGACAGAGAATTGCCCAGTTCTAGAGTGTTCTGGGGAAGAATCTAGAACCGGTACTCGGTGCATGACACAAGAATCGGCGGCGATTCTGTACAGTAACTCGATGCTTGACACAAGAATGATTCTGTACAATAATGCATAATACAAGAATCGCCGGCGATTCTGTACCGTAACTCGATGCATGACACAAGAATGATTCTGTACAGTAATGCATAACACAAGAATCGCCTGCGATTCTGTACAGTAACTCAATGCATGACACGTACAGTAACTCGGTGCATGACACAAGAATGAGTGCATGACACAAGAATGATTCGAATGAGCGCATGACACAAGAATGATTCTATACAGTAATGCATAACACAAGAATTGTCGGCGATTCTGTACAGTAACTAGGTGCGTGACACAAGAATCGCCGGAGATTCTGTACAGTGCATGAACAAGATTTGCCGGCACTCATGACATAAGAACGATTCTATACAGTAACTCGGTGCATGACACAAGAAACTCAGTGCATGACACAAGAACTAACTCGGTGCATGACACAAGAAACTCAGTGCATGACACAAGAAACTCAGTGCATGACACAAGAACGATTCTGTACAGTAACACTAACTCGGTGCATGACACAAGAAACTCAGTGCATGATACAAGAATGAGTGCATGACACAAGAATGAGTGCATGACACAAGAATGATTTGAATGAGTGCATGACACAAGATGATTCGAATGAGTGCATGACACAAGAATGATTTTATACAATAATGCATACCAGAAGAATCGTCAGCGATTCTGTACAGTAACTCGGTGCATAACACAAGAATCGCAGATTCTGTACAGTGCATGACACAAGAATCGCTGGAGATTCTGTACAGTGCATGACACAAGAATTGCCAGCACTCATGACACAAGAATGATTCTGTACAGTAACTCGGTGCATGACATAAGAAACTCAGTGCATGACACAAGAACTAACTCGGTGCATGACACAAGAAACTCAGTGCATGACACAAGAACGATTCTGTACAGTAACACTAACACCAACTCGGTGCATGACACAAGAACGCTTCTGTACAGTAACTCGGTGCATGTACAATAACTTGGTGCAAGACATTAATTTTTTGGGTTAAAATGGGTTATAGGTGTCCAACAACCTCCAAGCCACATGTCCTTAACCACAAGGCCGACACTACTTCATGTGTTTCACACGCACTAAGAGTTGGTAACAAAGTAGTATCTATTGCCATCAATTTTCTTCCGTCTTTCCGATGTGGGATTATTGTGATAAAAGGTAATAATTGAAATAGTAATATAATATAATCTTTAAGTCGAGCAAGTAATAATACAATTCAAACTATGGTGCGGTGATTAGCTCGCCTTTTTTTATCACCTAGACAGGTTCAACTCTCGACAGGTTTCACGTCCTTCCTTCAAAAACATTAAAGTTTTTTGTTTTAATTTTTTTCTTAAAAAAAAAAAAAATAATGATCCTATGAGACCCTCCCACACCCATGCGTGTAGGACCTTAAAGGATCACCATTAAATTTGGTACAGATCTCTAGAAAAGTTATCACATGAGTGTGAGACTTGATTTGTTTAGAGACATATGCCAAATTTAATGGTGATCTTTTGAGGTCCAACACACACGGGTGTGGGAAGGTCTCACAAGGTCATTTCCCAAAAAAAAATATGGTTCTTATAAAAAAAAAAAAAGTAATACAACAAAAAAAAATATTCTTGTCAAAAATAAAAGTATAAAAGTTTCTTGTCAAAAACAAAAAAAAGGTAATACAACAAAAAAAAAATTTCTTGACAAAAAAATAAAAGTTTCTTGTAAAAAAAATATAAGGTTCTTGTCAAAAATAATAATAATAATAATACAACAAGTATTTCTTGCCAAAAAAAAAAGTTCTTGTTAAAAAAAAAAAAAGGCATTATGACAAGCATTTCTTGTAACAAAATAAATAAAAGGTTATTGTTTAAAAAATAAAAGGTTTTTGTCAAAAAAAAATCAAAGGTAATAAAACAAGTATTTCTTGTAAAAAAAATAAATGGTTGGATTTGTTATTATTTGTATATTAAAAAAATTATAAAATGTAAACCAACAATTTCAGTTTCAGTATACAATATTATAGTTAGTTAGGTTGTAATAATTTTGGATATAGTTAGATAGGTTGTAATAATTTTTTTTTCTTTTTTTTTTTAAGGATTAGGGTTTTTTGCCAATTCGAAATTTTGGTGGTCATTTTTCATCGATTTAAATCATTCTTTATTGTAGTCCATGTATGATTATATGTTTCATCCATGATAATTCTATGATTTTTCTTTTGTATGATGTAAATTTAATGGTTAAAATAAGTTCATACAGGGAAAGAACATCTCCATATTCACATATTGATGAAAAAAATGAAAATTAATAATGTCCCTGATTTCTTATTGGATTCCTAAAAAACAACATTTATAATTAATTTTAATATTTTTTTGGATTTTTTTTAAAGCTTAATTCAACCGATTCGGCCGATTCCATATCCAGATCACCGATTCACCAATCCGAATGGGTTTTGGGGTGTTTTTAAACCACTATATATAACTATAAAGTCACGTTTGGTTCACGTGAAATTGTTTTCTTGTAGTAAATTAATTTCTTAGAAAATAGATTTTTTAGAATTAGATTTCATATGCTCTTTTTTCTCATATTTGGCAATAATGTTAGATTTCATATGAAATTGTTTTCTTTCGTTTAGTAAACTATTTGGAAATCTACCATCCTGGAATCTAGAATGCAAGACATTTTTAACTTTTAATTGTTATTAGCTTATTATAGATATTATTGAGAAAGCACTAATAATTATCTAATGAATATGATATCTTAAAAATTACCCATTATAAGATGACTACTAAGAAAACCAATCTCGCTAAAATCCAATCACTCTCTCTCTCTAAAATTTATTCTCTCTCTAGAAATCTAATCTATCTTTCTCTCTCTAAAAACTTATCCTTTTCATAAACCCAATCTCTATTTTTCTTTCTAAAAACTCTTTCTCTCTCTAAAAATTCATTTTCTCCATAGAAACTCAATCTTTCTTTCTCTTTCTAAAAATTTATTTTCTCATTCTCTCTCTAAAAACCAATCTCATTTTTTCTCTCTAAAAACTCATTCTCTCTCTAGAAATCCAATCTCTCTTTCTCTCTCTAAAACACATTCTCTCTAGAAACCCAATATTTCTTTCTATCTTTGAAAACTCATTCTCTCTCTAGAAATCCAATATCTCTTTCTCTCTTTGAAAACCTATTCTCTCTTTCTCTCTAAAAACAGAGTCTATTTCTAAAATCCTAATCTCTCTTTCTCTTTCTAAAAAAACCATTCTCTTTTTTCTCTAAAAACCCAATATCTCTCATTAAAATTCAAATCTCTCTCTCTAAAAACCCATTGTCTCTTATTCTAGAAACTCAATCGCTCTTGCTCTCTAAAAACTTATTCTTTTTCTCTAGAAATTCAATCTCTTTCTCTCTATAAAAACTCATTCTCTCTAAAAACTCATTCTCTTGCTATCTAAAAACACATTCTCTCTATGTAGAAACTCGATCTCTCTCTCTAAAAACCCATTCTCTCTGTAAAAACCCAATCTATCTTTTCTCTTTAAAAACTCATTCTCTATTTATAAATTCATTCTGTCTAGAAACCCAATATATCTTCCTCTCTCTAAAAACCATCTTCTATCTAAAAACCCATCTCTTTCTCCCTTTGAAAACCCATTCACTCACTCTCTCTAGAAACTCAATCTCGCTTTCTAGAAATCTATTCTCTTTCTCTCTCTAAAAAGCCAATCTCTCTTTCTCCCTAAAAACCCATTCTCTCTCTCTTTAGAAATTCAATCTCACTTTCTCTATCTAAAAACACATATTCTCTCTCTTTCTATCTAAAAACTTAATCTCTCTTTCTCTCTCTAAAAACCTACTCTCACTAGAAACCTAATCTCTCTCTCTCTTTCTAAAAAATCCATTCTCTCTCAAAACTCAATCTCCCTCTCTTTCTAAAAAACTCATTTTCTCTTGAAACCCCATCTCTCTTTCTAAAAACTCATTCTCTATCTAAAAATCTAATTTTTTTCTCTTTCTAAAAACATATTCTCTCTCTGAAAACCTAATATCTCTCTCTAAAAATCCATTCTTTCTTTAAAAATCCATTCTCTCTTGCTCTTTCTAAAAACCTATTTTCTTTCTCTGGAAACCTAATCTCTCTTTCTCTCTAAAAACCCAATCTCTCTCCCTTTGAAATACATTCTCTTTCTAGAAACCCAATATATCTTGCTCTCTAAAACCTATTCTCTTTCTAGAAATCCAATCTCTCTTTCTCTCTCTAAAACTCTATTTTCTTTCTCTAAAAATATAATCTATATTTCTCTCTCTACTCAATCCCTCTTGCTTTCTCTAGAAACCTAATCTATCTTTCTCTCTCTAAAAATCCAGTTTCTATTTCTCTTTAGAAACCTAAGCTCTCTTTCTCTCTCTAGAAATCAATCTCTTTTTTCTGTCTAAAAATACATTTTCTTTCAAAAAGCCCCATTCTCTCTCTCAATCTCTCTTTCTCTCTCTAAAAATCCAATCTCTCTCTCTAGAGACCCAATATTTTTAAAATTTTCTAAAATATTTTTTTTGGCTTCAATTTTCTTAATGGGCCACGGGAGCTTTAATATTACATATTCAGACGGGGCGGGCTTTTCGTATACCTTTTTTGGCTGGGCCTTACGGGGCTGAGCCAAAGTATTTTTGGGCTTTGTCGGGACTTGGGCCAGCCCAGTCCAACGACAGCCCCCCACCGCCGAATATTTTCTTAGAAATTGTATTCATACCTACATATGTATGATTCCAATTTCTTAGATTTTGGGCATTTTTTATGAAATTAATTTCCAAGGTAAAAATATTATTTTTGTTACGAACCAAACGTGAGAAATCAGTTATTTTCTAAGAAAACAATTTCTAAGAAATAATTTTCATGCAGACCAAACGTGCCCTAATTAAACCAAAAAAATAAAAAAAGCAAATCAACCAAGATATTTTCCCATTATTTTATACTAGTAATATACATGTGCTGCACAACTAAACTGTAAGAATTGAGGCATATTCATTTTTGAAAGGACATTTGGAACCAAAATTTAGATGAAATAAATAAGTCGTAATTAGACCAATTAAAACAACAACAACAACAACAATAATGACAATAATAATAATAATAATAATAATAATAACAACAACAACAATAATAATAATAATTATTATTATTATTATTATTATAACAATATTAATTGTTATGCAAGATTGTTTCATGCGGGCTGGACCGCATTACAACAACAACAACAATAATAATGATGATAGTAATAATAATAACAACAACAACAACAATAACAACAACAATAATAATAATAATAATAATAATAATAATAATAATAATAATAATAATAATAATAATAATAATAACAATATTAATTGTTATGCAAGATTGTTTCATGCGGGCTGGACCGCATTTCAACAATATACGGTCCAGAGGTGTAGAGCTTCCATCTTAAAGATGATGCAAATAAGTGGTCCATCTAAAAACAATTATAACTAACGGTCCAAATGTTTTCTTAATATAATTATTATTTCTATTTTTATATATATATTCATGATCACCATGTTGAAGATTATATATTCTTTAAAAAATAGGACTAAATTATATTTAAAAAATATATTTATTATCAAGCCAGCATTTCTACAATATGCGGGTTGGCCACATAAAAACCATGTCCAATTGCTATTATATTATTATTATTATTATATTATATTATATTATCATCATCATCATCTTCTTCTTCATTAATAACAAAAACACCAACAACAAAGGCTTTTCGCTTCTCTATTGTATTAGATAGTGAATAAAATTAACACAATGTCCCCTGGTACCTTGGAACTGCTTGACCTAGGAATAAAAAAGATTGTCCACAAGCATCTTGGAATTGCTTGACCCATAAATAAAAAAGCTTTGTACACTGATATACCATCTCACAATATTGTTTGAAATTGTATTGAGTTGTTTTATGCAGCCATTCAACTTAAGATCATCCCAAAGACCTAGTGCAAGAAGCTAAACTAATACCAGTCATGCTGCTTTTTCTTCTAAAATCACTACCATAGGCTGGTGCCCTATTTCCCCCATCACTTGAACCCGCACCCCACTTGTTCGAGGGTTGTATCTTTAATTAATTGGTAGTCTATTCACTAACAGTCAAATGTTTTTTAATATAATTATTAGGGAAAATTACATATATATTTGTTATAGTTTTTATTATTATGGCTCTATCGAATGGTTTCTGTTGTTACCATCGTGTCAGTTTTTTTAATGTCAAACGGGAATTTCTTTAAAAAAATGACTTTACCATTTTTCAACAATCGAGTTCAAAGAATTTTGGTTCTTCAAGAACCAAAATATTTCTCTTTTGTGAGTATGCTTATCCTCTCTCTACCTCTCTCTCTATATTAATGGTTTTTTTTTTTAAACTCTCTCTCAATTTCACCGAGTGTCTTTTTTTTTTTTAAATAATAAGCCATGAGATTTCTCTTAAATTTAAGGCTCAAACTAGATTTCAAAGAGGTAGAGAGAGAATATGCCTCAAGATTTATGCCAATCTTCTAATTTCATAGTCCCTAAGATTTCTCCTAATTTTAGGGGTCCAATTAGTTATTCCCCTTTGATTGACTTGAGAGAGGTAAAGAAAATACGCCACACGAGAAGAGAAAACATTTTTCAGTTTGGAACAAATGAAAATTTAAATTTTTGGTTTTTCAACAACTGAAAGTAGTATTTTTTCAGTTGTTGACTTTGAATTTGGTTGTTCAACAGCCGAAAACGGGAATTTGGTTGTTCAACAGCCGAAAACGGAAACTATAATGGATATGCATATAATTTTCCTTGAGAAAATTATATAAATATTATCTTTATTTTATGTTATTATGAAAATACCAAATACTTTACGTTATTACACGTATGTCCATTTTTTGAACTTCATAAAATTATTTTTTAAAAAAAAACTAAACTACCCATTTTCGATTTTTCATAGACCGAAATTTTAATGTTTTCAAATTTAAAGCCTCGCCACAATATGGAGGTCCACCTTTGATTCTACTCTTTTGATTCTTACTGAATTCCTTACAGTTGATTTCCTTTTATATTTCTTTGGTTGAATTTTGTTTTTTTTTTATTCTCTATATCTGACATGAGATTGAGTAATTTTATGTCGATTATTTCAGCAACAAAGAATCTGTGCCAAGGGCTCCGTTTGCATACAAGCCGCACTCTGCAATTGACGCATGGAGGAAACTCCACTCAAATCCCTTGCTCATGATTCAGCAGACAAGCCCCACTCTGCAAACTTGTTACTCTCTTATCTTCCATTGCCCTTCCTGATACCAGATACATCTTTTTTAGCACAAAGAACAGTGACTAGAAAAAAAAAAAAGAAGCATAGCTACCCCATGATTCAGAATCAGATATGAGCGAAAGTGAGCAAATAAAGAAATCAGATTTGGGCGAAAGCGAGCAAACAAAGAGCAAGAACCGCTTTTCCAACTCCACCAAGAAAGATAAGGCATAGGAGAGAGAATCAAGAGTGAAAGCGAGAGATAGCTCTTCAAGGTCTGCTGATAAAGAGAAACCAAAGAAATACGTACCACAAATTAGGTTTTTCAAAAACTTAAATTTCTTCGATTTATATTTTAAAAAGGGTGCAGTTGGCATACGGATGCATTTCTCGCTGTAGAGGTAAGGTGCACCTTCAAATTTTATCATGGTATATAATTTTGATGTAAAATGTTTTGAAGATTATCTCAAAATCTATTTTTATACCTAATTATAAAATTTTAAATTTGAAAAAATGGTTAAAATTAATCTATAAACATATGAAAATCTTGAAAATGGATGGTGTAGATAATATGTTGTAAAATACACTATTTTTGAGACTTAAAATCTTTATATTTTTCATGGTCACACATCTCGAAGTCGAGATGATCAATCAAAGGGTTTTTCAACATTAAAACTACTTTTTCCAAAAAATGCGTCCTGAAGTTCAAAAAAACATGTTATGAAGTTCAAAAAAACAAATATATATAGATATATGTAATAACGAAAATTAAAAGGTATTTTTATAATTACGGCAAATATAATAGATATATACGTAAGTTTTCCTTATTATTATTATTATTATTATTATTAACAGCAACAGCAACAACAAAGGATTTTCAGGTTTTTCATTTCTCTATTGTATTAGACTGTGAATAAAATTAACAAGACGTCCACGGGTACCTTAGAAGTGCTTGAGCTAGGAATAAAAAAGATTATCCGCAAGCACCTTGGAACTACTTGACCCAAAAATAAAAAAGTTTTGTACACATATACCAAGTCACAATATTGTTTGAAATTGTATTGAGTTGTTTTCGCAAAATTGCCCGATCTAACTGCTAACCGCCTGGTTAAATTGGAGCCGGCAAGTGGCCGGTTCCGGTTTGGGGCGGTTAGGGTGATCAACCAATATTTTTAAAACAAATTCAAAAAAATGTATATAAATTCTCAAAATTAAGGAATTTGATTTGTAATGCATTTTTAAATATTCCTTAGCATTTTTAAATATTCCTTACATTATGGTAAAGATTAAAAATTGTTTTGGTCATTAATACTCACTTTTAATCATTATTTATATACTTTTTATATTCAGTAGATTTTTTTTTGGTTTTTTTTTTTTTTTCAACACTTTTTTTACCACTCGGGACTTGCCCAGTTAAAGCGGTTGAATCGGCCGGTGTACCAATTAGGCCGGTTAAACCACTTCCAAACCTATGTCCAGTTAACCGTTCCTATTCGATTTTACGAACACTGTTTTATGCACATATTCTTGCACTTAGCTTAAGATCATCCCAAACACCTCGTTGGTTGTTCCAGTAGTGCAAGATGCATAACCAATAGTCATCATGATGCTTTTCTTTCTAAAATCACTACCATAGGCTGCTGCCCTATTTCCCCATTAGTTGAATCTGCACCCCACCTATTCGAGGGTTGGGTAGTCCATTTACATACCTGGATTGCTCCTCCTTCATGATCACATCACTACAAGCAGTCAAAAAGGTAAACGAATATGTATGTTGATCCACTGACCTATCTCCTTTGTGATTTTTTTTATAAAAGGTTGTAAATAATTTTTAGAGAGAGATTTTTTATTTTTCTTCTCTTACAACACCATTTTAGATTTTTTCACTATTTCTCGCCTTGTTCTCAATTGTTCCCACCATATAGAAACACTTTTTTTCAATTAAATGGCAATAATTTTAACCTTTTTATTCTCTTACTCATTCTTCTTCTCTCACGTCATTAGGCTGCGATTTTCCTTCAAAAACAGGAATGTCTACTTTTAAATTTATGGATTTTGAGTGTCATCTATACCTTCAATGATATTCCTATTTACTTGATTCATCCTGCGGAGCACAATCATGAAAGGGGTTGTACTCAACATTGTATTAGACGGCCAAAACTCCATCTTGCCCATGATTGATGTTTACAAGCCGCTTTGTAAGTTCTTAAAATAGTCATATCTGATCTTGTGTCTCCTGATCCCTCTAATCACGAGGTGGATCTATATGAACACCCCTACTTCGAGTTCTTCTTGCTGCCATAGGTTTATTGAAATCACAAACTCTAAGTAAATAACCAATAAAACATAGTTGAAACTAACAAATTCTAGGCTGATTTGACAAGCCTTGGCTTAAAATCAACAAATACTAGACTTGTTGTAGATTCCTAGCCTTATTGATGAAGAAAACCAAGGCTCTGATACTAATTGCTGTAGAAAAAAAAGAGAAAATAGGCAGAAACATTTCATTAAACTACCAAAACATGTCATATTTGAGTGTACCAGACATTTTTTTGCATAAAAAAGAGACTCCAAAATCCTAGATAGGTTTGTTGTTACTATCTAAAATCTATTTTAACCAATTGTTTAAAAAGCGGATTGGTGACCCGGATCGGGAATCCCAAAAACCCATTTGGATCGGCGAATCGGCAATCCGGATCGTGAATCGACTGAATCGATCGGATTAAACCTTAAAAAAAATCCGAAAAAATTATAAAAATTAATTATAAATGTTGTTTTTTGGGAATTCAATAAGAAATGAGGGTACTCCATTAAGAATTTTCATTTCTTTGCATGAAGATGCTAATATTGATATGTTCATTCCCTGCATGAACTACTATTTATCATTTAATTTACATCACACAAAAGGATAAACATAGAATTATCATGGATTAAGTATATCATCATACATAGACTACAATAAAACATACAATTCGTAACGTACGATTTTAAAATAAAATGACAGACGACGTCGTTCTTCATCTTGGTCACGCTGGTGCCATTGCTTGAATTCGCGTGACAATTCATTGACTCGATCTAAAAACGAATCATCCAAATTAGTGGGCACCTTATTATACCCAAATCCCTGAGTGTTACTGTTTTGTTGTGGTCCTAATGCAAAATCCTCGAAGCTTGTCCATCCTTCATGCTCACCTACACTATCGTGCTCATCCCTACCCTCTTGTTGTTGGACTCGATATGCGAATAATTTGGTTGGGATTGAGTGGACTCAGAATCATCATCTCTCTCATTTTCTCTTTGACCCCCTTCCCACTCTCCCTCATTAGGTGCAATATCACTGACATTTACGACGAATTATGGATATGTTGGCGGGCTGCTTCCTCTTTCATACTGCTCATAACCTTCTTCAAGATCTTCCTCACCGATAGCCTCAAGGAACGCTCTCTTGTGCAACATTGGCTCTTCTTCTTCTACTACCTATTGTTCTGCTGTGTCTGTGACAAATATTGTGTCCAAGTCTATCGACCCATAGTCTTCAAGCTTCCTTCTTATTTGTCGCTCTCAGAGGTTTAAGTTGTAATAAACGTAGACTAGTTTATGAAGCTTTTCCGAAGCGAGTCGATTCCTCCTAGTAGTGTGCAACTATTGGAACGTACTCCAGTTTCGTTCACAACCAGTAGCAGAACATGTCTGGGAGAGCACCTTGATTGCTATCCTCTTTAGGTGAGGTGCATCACTACCATATTTCTCTCACCATTCAGCTGGATTAAAATGCAAAAAGCATTGTAAAGGCAAGAACAATTCATAAGATTAAATATATGAATGAATAAAATATTAGTTAGGGGATAACCTGGATCCATCTTAGTTCAAGAATTCCTGGTAAGTCTAGTTTCGAAAGATCCTATGGCATCCCTATACATAGCAAGTTAAACAAAATATTTCGTTTTAGTGCATTATTCCTCACAAATATAACAACTCAATCAAGTTCTTACCCAAATATTAAATAATACATCTTGTATTGCTATTACCTGATTTCGATGGCTTATCTCCAACCTAGCAATAACGTATCTGACCCCTTCCATAATCTTGTGGGGATGTTCAAGTGTCAAATAGAAAAAATTTTGGTTGAAGTAGTAACCTAGAAAATATATAGATATAGAAATGTCATTTAAAATTTGATAAAAAAATAATTTAGAATGAAACATTCTAATGATAAACATATATTTACCTGCATAATGAATTGGACATCCAAATTTGGTGTTCCACCTTCTTTCTATAATATTGATCACTTTACTAACAAAACTACACTTTTCCCCAGTAGCTGATTTGGCCATCTCGATACCTTCATAAAAGATGCCCATTGTAGCTTTCTTGTCAGCATCCATCATTTTTAACATCATGACCAAAGGGGCAGTGGCCTTTATGACACTAGAACATCGAGACGAGAACCTCGTATTTGAGACTATGCCGTCTATTTTTAGCCCGATACTGGACTTCAAGAGGCGGTCATTTAACCACTTTTGCTTATAATGTTCTTTGCTCGCAGAAACACATGCACGCGTATTGTCCGTAATAAACTGGACTACATGCTTATCTCCCACCTACATGCTTATCTCCCACCTCCTCCACTATCTGATCATATAGTCTTATGTAGAAGTTTACATCCTTCTTCGTCCCTGATATGTCTTTGTTAGACAAAAAAGCTATACCTTTTGGAGAATAGGCCAAGAGTTTAAAAACTCTTTTTTGCTAACTTTATTCAATCAACCATCACTCATGAGAGTAATGCCTGTTCTTGGCCAACTCTGTTTATATTCTTCAATCCACTTTCTAACTTCCTCTACCTCTTCATCCAATATTGGCCCATTGAGCTCATATGTCGTAGGGGGTTTTACCCCGGGCTCGGCTTTCTGGATTGCATTGAACATAGGTAAAAAATATGGGCTATTGGCTGCATCAAAGGGGATCCCCTTACCGTAGAACCATTTGCCAACATATCTGCCCAACATGTTTCTTGTACCTTTCACCATGCCTTTGAGGGTCATCTGTTCTGACTTAGGCTTTGATAGAAATTGGTCTATACGACCATGACCTGCAATACTAGCACTCCTAGATAAGTTAGAAACAATTTTTTCAACGTCTGATTCCTCTTGATACATATTGCCACCAACCCCTTCATACATATTTGAGCTGGGGCCCACCATACATGCTCTAGTTGGGCTCGCCATGCATGTATGAGCTAGGCCCACCATGCATGCCCATGTCATAACCACCAGGCATTCTAAACCCGCTTTCCCTTTTGTATGTTTCTTGTAAACTCATTCTTGTGGCAATCTTCAAGTATTATTATGTTGCTCTTCTAGATCATTCTCACTTGATGGCGTATATAAATTAGCTATCTCCTCATCCATCCTCTGCTTTGAAATTTTTTTATCTTTGGTAACCTTGAAAAATGCCGCCATCTGCTTTCTTACATTTTTAGGGACACTATTGCAAGCAGAAACATCTCCCTTAATCCCTGCCAAGTGTTGCTTGAACCTATGTACCCCACTACTTATTACTCTTTGGCAGTAATTACAAATAATTTTGTCTTTTTTGTTGGGATCAAGTCTGACCCCATGTTGCCATGCAAGGTCTTCTGCAGATCTTGTCGGTTCAACTGTTTTAATATGTAAAAGTTTAAAAATTAACCTAACAGTTCAACATGAAAAATAATCACCATGTGTAGTTATAATATGTCGGGGTAGTTCATGAAGTTATATTTGTTGTTAATGCAAAATACTTCTATTGACAAAAATATTTTAGTTCCTATTGGGAAAAATAATTTATTTATGCAACATTATAGATAAAAATAGCCTATATCAGCCACTACATATAGAACAAAAAATTTACATTGATATAGTATCAATAAAAAATATATTTACAATGATATAGTAATTTACAATGCCAATACATATGGACTTGTCATAAATCTTCATTTCGACAAACATGAATTAGTTCCTACTGAGAAAAAAAAAATATTTATACAACATTATAGATAAAAAAAAGTTTGTATAAGTCACATTTAGAATCAAGAAAAAAATTACAATAATATAGTCATCCATAATGCCACTACACGTATATTTGACACAAAAAACATTTACAATGATATTGTCAATCACAATGCCACAAGTAAAATTTACAACGATATAGTGGCACAATCCCAACTCAATTGAAATGATCACAAATAGTTGTACATCTCAATTACAAATATGTAAGATAATATAATAAAAAATGCAAGCTCCAAACATGGCTACAACTCAATTATCAAAAACATACATTTTTTTCATTAAAAATGTAATAATAAAATTGAAAAATGCAAGATAATATAATTATCATACATGCCACGCTTTTTTTACAATGATATTCACTTTAATTCCTCATGATAATACAGTTTAACAACATGTATTTTTTGCACTAAAAATTTTAAAAATTAAAAATACATTTTTGATACAAAACTGCATTAAAAATATAATACAGTTTAACATCATGTATTTGTTAATGTATTTTTTTGCATTAACAACAAATTAAAAAATACAGTTTCATATTAAAAATATAATAACATGTATTTTTTTGCATAAATAATCTATCAACATGCAAATTTTTGAACTAAAAATTAAAAATATTGTTTAATTCCTCATGAGAATAAAAAACTGGTCACAATTTTTCGAAAAATCACGATTTTTCAAAAAAAATTGATCATGAATTAAAAAAAAAAAAAACGCAGTTCTTCACAGACCCACCTAAGATCAATTATTCCAACTCAAAAATCGGCCTCAAATCGAATAAATTACATCAAATTGAATACATGTTTTGATAAACAACACTATAAGGAATCCAAGCCATATAATATTGACACATTATTATCAAAATATTAAATAAAATCGATTGAATTGAGGAAAAAAAAAAAAAAACGTAGTTCTTCACAGACATCAGTCATTCAATCTCAAAAATCGAACCCAAATTGAATAAATCAAATCAAATTGACTGCATGTGATGATAAACAACACTATAACGAATCAAAACCCTATAAATTTAACACATTATTTGTAAAATATTAAGTGAAATTGATAGAATGGCCGAAAAAAAAAAAACTCAGACTTTTTTTACAGATTTCAGTTTTTTTTTCTCAAAAATCAAACTCAAATTGAATATATGTTATGATAAACAACACTATAACGAATCAAAAGCCTATAAATTTAACATATTATTTGTAAAATATTGAGTGAAATTGATAGAATGGCCAAAAAAAAAAAAAAAAACGCAGTTCTTACCTATTTTTCGTGCACCCGTAGCTTCAAATTCAAATTTGATATGTATTCGTCCAAAATACTCACAAATTATGAACAAAAACTTATGAACAACAGTCTTACGATCATTAACCCTCAGATTTTAAAAAAAATGATGCCCTCTTTTGCTTGAAATCAAAGAAATTGCGGAACCCTAAAACTTTTTTAGGGTTTTTCACAGATCCAAGTTTTTTTTATCAAAATCAGTGATTTTTACTACCTTTTATTGACTGAAATGGCTGAAAAATTTAAAATAAAGCCTGCAAGATTCGATTATAAAGCTGAAAAAGATGATAAGTGATAAAAAAAATGACAAAAACCATGAAAATCATGAAGAACACTGTCAAGCCCGTGTTTTTTGACGAGTCTCAACAGTGACTCGGCGATTCACTATTGGTAATCGCCCGGTTCTCTCTGGACACGGGCGATTCCCGGTATTGTAGTGGAACTGGCGCGGGATCTGCCGATTCTCGATTCGAACCAGGCGAGTCCAGTTCGACTCGCCGTTTTTTCAAACCCTTATTTTAACTGTTTATGCCCCAAAATTGACCCAAACACCCCCAAGCCTTTTTCTTACATTACAATTAAAAAAGACCAAAACTACCCCCACTTAATTTAAAATATGATAAAAATCCTTAAGATCAATTTATTTATATTAAAATATAAAAAGTTAAAACACTTAAAATCCCGAGATGAAGATTGATTAACAAGCCCCATAAAAGATAAACCCCAAACACACGGTTTATTCAAATTTAAAACGTCCTTGCTTACATTCTCCGACGTAGACCTGAGAAAACAAAAAAAAAGAAACCCATGAGATTTGGTGTCCACATGGGCTGCACCTTGCACTAGAAGTCTCAATGACAGGAAAGTAAGTAAGGAAAACAATCCATAGTGGGATCAACATTTCAATAAGGTGGGTGATAAAGCATTCAGCCGACACAAAAAAAGGTAGCCAAGACCAAACTTCTACACTAGGATTGTGTCATCTTGCATGAGCATTTTTCTGATTTAGCTTCTTCTGTTATATTTTAATCTAATTGTATTTTTTAAAACCTCAAATTTTAGGGACATTGCACATGCTTGCAAAAGTTCACATCATAATGGAATTTCCAAATTTTTAGACAATCAGATTTATGTGTTAAAAAAAATAAAATTTAAGGAAATGAAAAATTGTTTCATGAAAGTTGTACCACATTTCTACAATACGAGGTTAAGAGGTTTAAAGCACCCATCTTAGAGATGGTTGCAAATACGTTGTTCATTTGAAAACAAGCGTAACTAACGGTCCAAATGTTTTTGTAATATAATTATTATTTTTAGTTTTCAATTTTTTTTTTATATTCATGATTTCCATGTTAAAAGATTATATATTTTCTAAAAATTAAGATCAAATTATATTTAAAAATATATTTATTGCCGAGCCCGTATTTCTACAATATGTAGGTTGGCCCCATAAAAACCGTATCCTAAGAAAATAGCCATCAGATGATTATTAGGTAGATCCCAATTTTTATTTTTATTTTTAAAAAAGAATACCCCAAGTACGTTATTGCACCAGGTGAGCAAAGGTGTTGTATGATCTCACTTGAACATAGCACATAAACATGCTAAATATAGATGGGTTGATAGTAGGCAGAAAATAAAAATAGATTCTCAAATCATCCTAAAAAAAAATTTATAAGTAAAATTATATTTATTATAAAATTTGGAGGTGCGCTTTAATTTGATTGTTTAAGGTTGCAACTTTTTACAAACTACACCCAAACTTAAATTGGGAGTATTTTTAAGATCCAAAGTTTGGGGTTGGATCTTCTTCAATATATCTAAGAGAAAATAATAGAAAAAAAAAAAAATAGAAGCACTATATTTGTGCCTAAAAAATAATGTCTTAAAATTTAAGAGAGGCAGTCAAATTGATCTAAGTGTTTAATAACTCAAAATCTACTTTTGGTCATTCTTAAGTAGATCTTAAAATCTTAGATCAAAAAGTTTATAGTTATTAGCTCTCAATAAATGTACAAAAGTAAATATACAGTATGCTCCCATTGGAGTCGGGCACAGCCACCAAGCATCAAATTGCCCCAAGAAGGATAAGATACACCTATGGATGGTGGGTTGGGTGGCCCAGCCCGGCCCTTTATTTCTATCTTTTCTTGTTTATTTTCCTTTAATTTTACGTGGCTTGGCCCTGATAGGGCCAAGGCCGGGCCTCGACCGGCAATCAAGGGGATAGAGTAGGGCTAGGGCCAAGGCTAGCCCGACCAGGCCCATCCCTAGATACACCACTATATATCTCCCTTACTCCCTTGCTGTTCTCAAATACTGCAATTACAATTTCTATGGCCTCAGCTGGCAAGGAAGTGAAGTTGATTGGGAGCTGGCCAAGCCCCTTTAGCCTAAGAATTGAGCTTGCCCTGAAGCTCAAAGGCATAAGCTATGACTACATAGATGAAGACTTAACCAACAAGAGCCCTCTTCTACTCAAATCCAACCCGATCAATAAAAGAATCCCTGTTCTCTTACACAACGGAAACCCGATTCCTGAATCTTTCATTGTCCTCGAGTATATTTCTGAAACTTGGCCTGAATCTCCAAATTTACTGCCCCAAAATCCTTACGACAAAGCTCGCGTTAGATTTTGGGTAGATTATTTTGAGAAAAAGGTAATCTCAAACTATTCAAAACAGTTTGTTACTTTGTTTATAGATATCATTTCAATGAAACATGAGTACCTGTGGGTCTAGGTTTGGATTTCTTTCTTTTTTGAGTTTTCTTTTGGTTTTCCATTGGTTTGGCATAGGTAACAGAGAATTGTAGAGCCATCCTTGCAACAGAGGACAAAGAGATGGAGAGGACAGTTGCAATGATTAGAGAGAATTTGAAGGTATTTGAAGATGGCCTTTTAAGGGATTATGGAGGAGAAAATCCATTTTTCAATGGTGAAAACAACCCTGGTCTTTTGGGCCTAGTTGTTGGTTCTTTCTCAACCTGGTACAAAGTCATGGGAGAGATTGCTGGAGCAAAGCTTATAGAGGAAGAGAAGACACCTGCTTTTAGCTCATGGCTCTCTGCTGTCTGCAATGTTGAGGTAGTGAGAGAGAAACAGTTGGAATATGGCAAGGTTCTAGCAGTTGCAAAAAGGATGAGAGACATAAACCTTGCAGCGAAACATGGGGCATAAGGGCATGAGCTGCTAATTTGCTTGGTGTGTAAAATAATGGTTAGCATCTATCTGCACAATAAAAATAAGCAAACTTCAGCTCCATGCTCATTTGCAGGTATGTGTGAAAGGAAAGTATGTATTATCTACACAATAAAAATAAGCAACTTCAGCTCCATGCTCGTTTGCTGGAATGTGTGAAAGGAAAGTATATATTATCTACGAGGTTAATATGAGTGTATAGTATAATAGTATGTATGGGTAAATCTCTGTATAGTATAGGTATGTGATTTATTTATTATTATTGTCTATATAAGACAAGTTTGTATATTTATACAATCAATAAACACTGAATCTTTTCTGAGAACCAAAGATTCCTCACCGTATGCATGTGTAGAACAGTGGGTGGGTAAGACACTATTTCAAAGTCCATATTGGAGATTGATTTTGGACTTGTAATTTTATAGGTATATTATCTAGACCATAGTTACCGGGAGCGGGAGTACGAGCGGGAGCGGTTCCGGTTCCGGCACTCGGGGAGCGAGTTCCGGTGAGGGTAGAAGTTACGGATCGATATCCTGTTTGAACAGGGAGCGAGATCTCGATATATTGGGATCGAGATCCCTATTTAACATGAATGCGTTCCATGTATTTATGGAACGAGATCCCGTTTGATTAGGGCGCGAGATCCCATTTGAATAGAGAGCGAGATCTTGATACATGGGGATCGAGATCCTTATTTGACAGAACCGTGTTACATGTAACATAGGATCGCGCTTCCATATATATTAGGATCGCTTTCCCAACGACAACAAGAACGAGATCCCGTTTAATGTTGAGTCTCACCCAATTCACATAATTTGATGAGTTGACCCCACTCAAAGCGTGGTAGCGACTGTTGGGCAAGAGTACCTCATACGAAATATAATTTCATGTTATAGCCACTTTTATATATAAAGACATTTATATACCACTCAATTCTTTTGGATTTTGAAGCAAGTCATGCATACTTTAAGCTACATGATTTGTGATCTAATGGCCGATAGTGAATATGATCACCTTATATAAAAAACAAATGGTCTTATGAGATTTTTTACCTTATTTCAATTCTTTTGAATCTTGATTACAGGGTTCAATTCTTCTGAATCTTGTGCTTTTGTGTTTAGTTTCTTTTTTTTTGCAAATCATTTTTAATGAGTAATGATCCTATGAGACCCTCTCCTACCTAAGTGTATGCGACCCCACCTCATGACCGTAGGATCCATATCCACATCTTGAGAAAATGGGTTGGTAGTAATCACCTGGTCAACCCATAGAGAGAAGCTTTCTCTTTTGAGACACAGCTTATGTTAATAGTATAAGGTTGACACCTTATACAAACCTCACCCCTTCTTTAATGAACTAGAAAACTTTATGAGATTATCCTTCCAAACGGTTCTTACCTTCTATCTTTTATCTTGGCATCCACGAATATTGCAGTTTTGGATACATCCAAACTAGTACTTAATCTTTCTAAGTCTTGTCTTCTTCACTCTCTATATCTGAGTCTTTCTAGGCTGTCTATTTCATTCACTATATTTGATTATTTCCATCTCCAAAGAAAACCTCTAATTTTTTTTTGCAGTGCACTAGCTTCTGTAACGTAAATTTTTTTGATAGAAAAATCTATTGCTAGACTATTAATCTTTAGGGAAATATTTGATGAATTTAGTAATACCCTCAATTGTACGAAGAATTTTGTATCTTGCAACACATTATCTAGACCATTCATTTTCAAGATTTACATAAGCTTAGGGATCTACTTGATTTTACACATTTTTGGAGTTTAAAATTTTATAACTAAAAATGAAAATACATTTTAGATAATCTTAAAAAAAAATTACACCAAAATTCCATATTATGATAAAATTTAGAGGTGCACCTTAATTGGATTGTTTAAGGTTGTAATTTGTAACTTTACAGAAACCACACCCTATACAAAATTAAGCCTTCTTTTTTTTTTGGAATTACTGTAGGTACGATTAAATGCCCATTGCAAGTATGAATCACCGACTACAATGAACAAATAAATAAACATGGAGTTAACGTCCGTGTTCCTAGGGTCGCAATCCGGGATTTCATAAATTGAGAACCTTATACTGTCGGGATTGGTATCCACTTTCCTCCTGAGCGAGCTCCATAGATTATAGGATCGGGGTCACAGCCTTGTTAGGCTAGGATCTAGTTCCCAGAACGTCAGGATCGCGATCTTAAAATTTTGGGAGCGGGGATCTAATTTGTTCAAGAACCACATCTATTATGGTACGGAACGCGTTTCGTGAGACAATGAGAGCGAGATCCATGAAGTATCGGGAGCGAGACCCCTGAAGTATCGGAAGCGAGCTCCGTTGTGAATAAGATTGAGAATCCTAAAAATTGGAGCGAGATCTCAAAAAGATGGGAATGGGTTCCGAGCGAGATTCTGGATCCCGATAACTATGATCTAAACTACTATGGTTATGAATCTTTAAAATAATACAATTTTGAGCTTTAACAGTTTTTAATTTCTTTTGAACTTTAGATTCTAGTTCTTCAAAAATCTTTGAATGTATTCGGTTATGGAAAAATTTTATATAAGGATGCAACCTTATAATGCAGAACTACAGATGCACCTCAAAAATCTATCAGAAAAGGTAGTTTTAATGTTGAAAAACCCTTTGATTGATCATCTCAACATCGAAATGTATGACCACGAAAAATAAATAGATTTTAAGTCTCAGAAATAATGCATTTTACAACATATTATCTACACCGTCCATTTTCAAGATTTTCATATGTTTATAGATCTACTTGATTTTAGCCATTTTTAAAATTTAAAATTTTATAATTAGATATGAAAATAGATTTTGAGATAATCCTAAGAATCTTCTACATCAAAATTATATACCATGATAAAATTTGAAGGTGCACCTTACCTCTACAGCTACGGATGCATTCGTACGCCAACTGCACCCTTCGGTTATTGGAGCTCCAACTTTCATGAATCTGAGTCGGAAATAGATTTCCGGTGATTTAGTTTCGAATTTTAAATCTGTTGAAAGCTAGACTAGCAAATTCACCAAAGACATCCATAAAATTGTAGTTTTTAATGTGTTAGTTCTCCTTTCTGAGAGAGAGAGAGGGAGGGAGAAAGAGTTTTTTTTGCATTGAATTTAGAGTTTGGATGCAAGGGACACATTACAGACTCGGGTTTTAGGCATGCATCAAAATTTCGTTTCACTTCGTCCTACCTACAAATGCCTCTCTCTCTCTCTCTCCCTCTCTCACTCACAGTTTCCACCAAGGATTTAAATAATGGATCGCTCAACCAGATCACCCCTCTAGATATCTGATTCTATTAGGAGGATTGGCTCTCTCTCAGTTTCTACCAAGGTTTTAAAAAAGGGTGTAGTTGGCATACGAATGCATCCGTAGCTGTAGAGGTAAGGTGCGCCTTCAAATTTTATCATGATATATAATTTTGATATAAAATATTCTTAGGATTATCTCAAAATCTATTTTTATATCTAATTATAAAATTTTAAATTTAAAAAATGGTTAAAATCAAGTAGATCTATAAACATATGAGAATCTTGAAAATGGACGGTGCAGATAATATATTGTAAAATGCACTATTTCTTAGATTTAAAATCTTTTTATTTTTTATAGTCATATATCTCGATATCGAGATGATCAATCAAAGGTTTTTTCAACATTAAAACTACCTTTTCCGATGGATTTTTGAGGTGCATCTGTAGCTCTACATTATACGGTTGCAACCTTATATAATCTTTTTCCTTTAAAAAATGGATCAGTGACACGTATCACCCCTCTAGATTTTATGATTATATTTGGAGGATTGGCGATCCAATCTACTGACATAGAAATTTCAAATAAATTAAAAATTTAAGTGGGGTCAATTCTGTCAGAGAACGAACCAAAACCAGAACGAACCTGCCAGTTCAGTGACTAAAACATTAAAATAATAATAATAGTAATTATTACAAAAGGTAGAGCCGATTTGTATCGGTTCTTTAACATTCAGACCGGCCAGTTCATGGGGGAACCAACCGATTCCTGATATTTTATAGGATCCAGATCAGCCTGACTGATTCCCGAACTAAATTGGCAATTCCGATTCGGATTACTGTGTTTTAAAACGATTTCTGGGGAACAAGTCTATCCTAACGGCTACATTGCTCCGCCCTCCCCAAGTTTTTGGGCCTAGGGCACTTGTTTCGACCCAAACTTGGGATAAATGTCCTCTTGTCAAATGAATAGGCAAAATAGAAAATATTTCCTTTGGACACGATAATCACATCTCATCCATTTCATGGCTAGTTAGAAACAGCCATTTAATGGTGATTCGACAGTCTATACAATTTGAGGTCAAAAGAATTCTTTTGGGTTCTTTTTTTTTTTTTTTTGGATAATTCAGTGAAAAAGACAAGCCCTACCTTTTTCCGAATAATTTGAGAGTTAGTTTTTTTTTAAGGTGTTTGTGGGTTGGTGCGAGTGCGAATGCAAAGCAAATGCACCTAAAGCCCCAATATGGAGTAAAGTGGATACTAATAAAGTCCCTATGGAGCAAAGTGGATACTAATAAAGCAAATACTATATCGTCACCCCACTAAATTTTTTATACTAATAAAGCAAATACTCGATACCCCGAGCAATTAAAGAGGGGCTATACCTTTCATCCAACACACTATTTTAGTATGGGTGAGGTTTGTATAAGGTTGCCTCCTTACACTGTAGATGTCAGATGCGCCTATAAAATTTACTTAGAGAAGTCGTTTAGGCATCGAAATCTTATGATGACTTCAAAATCTCCTTTTATCTTCAGTTAAAAAATTTAAAATTTTAAAAAAAGTACAGATCGATCCAATCAATAAACACTTAAAGTCTTGAAAATAGACGGTCCAGATGACTTTTTACTAGACGTATTACTTTTTGAACTTTGAATTCTTTTTTTTCTTCATGTCCATTCATCTTAAGGTCGAGATGATCAGTTGGAGGGTTCTCTTATGTGGGAACACCCTCCACTATAGGACTTTTGAGATGCACCTTTCCTCAACAGTATAAGGTTCCAACAGTATGCAAACTTTTTTCTTTTAGTATTTGTGGCAAAAATAAATATCTTATTACATATATACTTTAGTTTCTTTTGTTATTCTATTTTTTAAAAAGATGAGATGTGTTGGGTGAGTGTGGCCATTAAAGGCTTTATGAGTACGTGTAATAAAGCATTTTAATATAATAATACATGAACTCAGTGGGAGTGTGGTCCCTCATGGACTAAACTAAGCAAATAATGTTTGCTGATACCGGACTGAGCTTGACTAGCTAGGCGAAACGGTTGGGAAAAACTTATGTTACCTGGGCATAAAAAACTATCCGATAAGGGTTCTAATAGGTTATCCCTTGATGAGGTCGGAGTATGCCTGGATGAGTGAGCCGATGGACTGTGTGACCCTTGTGTGTGATGGTGGCTTTTAGAGACGGGGGACCAAAGCCTCATCTATATACTATCACATGGTATGCATAATGATAACTGTTTCGAGGAAGCTAACCACCTTCCAAGGTAAAGTTTATGTATGTGCGAGAGATACCCTTATGCATCATACGAGCTGTGGTCACATCAAGTCTAGGTGATCTTGGAATATCTCAAGGGGAGAACATGTTATCCACAAACTGAGATTACGACCCCTTAGGTCATCGTTCAGACTTTGGTGACCCACTAATGAGCCCCTACATGGACTGTGGGTCATAGAAAATATTGGGTCGGTTTGATTAAGCAAGTGTGATCTATAGTCCACAGTTGAAGGTAGAGTGCCCCAGTGTTTATTGATTTAATTCTTAGATCATATGAATCATTTTCCTATCTTATGAATTTAATTATAATTGTTTTATGATATACATTATTTTAGAATTTTTATTTGAATTTTTATAAATCTCTAGATGTTTTATTTATCAATTTCGGTTTTATAAAATCAGAGATATTGATTTTATATTGATTTAAATATTCAAATAAATTCTCAAAAAAAATTATTGGATTTTAAAATAGTTAAAATTACGTAGGGGCTCATTGTACACATTGGTCAAAGTGTTATGTGTTTTAGCAAGGAATTGGCTTGAGGAAGCTTTGAATGGAATTTTTAGAAAGCATGTGCATTATTATGGTATGCACTATATTATATTTGAAATTTTATTTTCTATTGATGGAAAAATAGTTTAGGAAAAAAAAAAAAGGATTCTAACACCTTCCATAATATTGATAACCCATCTATAGAATGGAGGGCTCAAATCTCTCACCCTACATGTCACCAAAGATCAATGGTTCATGTTCAATCTCACAAAAGAGGTAAGCCATGAAAAACCCTAAAAAACCCTAATTTTATTCTTACTCTATAAATAAAAGACCTCTCCTCATGAAATCTCTACACCAAAATTTCTCTACTCTCTCTAAATATTTCTCTCTTGATAGCAATAAGGGGCACGCCAAAAACCCTAGAGCTCTCTCTCTCTCTCTCTCTCTCTCTCTCGCTCTCTAGCCTATTCTAAGGGGCACGCCCCACCTCTTGGTTTCTCTCTCTCGCTCTCTCTCTCTCTCTCTAGGATGACCTAACAGCCATGCCCCACCTAGAAGGAGTTCTATCTCTCTCTCTCTCTCTCTCATCTTGCTTTGAGCCTAAGGGTTGGGTAGTGTTAAAAGGATGACATCTTAAACTAAGTCTTGAGAGTTTGAATCTAAGTTTAAGGATTTGTGATCTGGAGGAGTTTATAGTTCCATTGAAGGGCATGGCCTAAACTTGCTTTTCCGTTTAAAAATTTAAGGTTGATCGTTGATCCCGCGCTATCGGATGGTAACTCGAAGTGGCATGTAATAAACCCGGTTGAGGTAATTTCTGACATATCTTTTGTTTCTTGCATATTTAATTATATTGTCTTTATATTCTCATGCATATTGAGTAGTGGTTATTTTCTTTGTTTAAAGAAAACTGATTTAGTGGCATCAAAGTTTTAAAATCTTGGATTTCTTGGTTTTATTTTCTTTGAAGAAAAAGAGTTATTGTAATAAGACTACTTCTAAGTGATCTTTTGCCGAAAGAAAATGGGTGAAAATAAATAAAATATATTCCCCCGCAAGATCATATTAGTCTTTCTCTCAAGATGAACTCGGCCGAGTTAATCGGACTTGGCCGAATAACTTGCCTCGGTCAATGTCCAAGTACCTTTACCAAATCGATTTTTTGAACCTTACATTGAAATGTGGAGTAAAGGGGTGGCGACCAAAGCTAGATGCAATTTTTTTTCTCACGGATCTTCTTCTTTACCATCTCTTCTTTCACACTCTTATTCTTTTTAAATTAGGACTATACAAGGTTATTACCTTTGGTATAAGAAGGTCAATATCACCTATAATTGTCAAATGTGAATCTGAATGCAAGATATGTGCCATAAAGTACGAGTAAATTTTGTACATGTCAATAGCATAGCCCAAACTGCCAATTTTACATGTAAGAAGCTAAAGATAATCATGACCGTCTTGTACCAAAAACAAATAGTCTTACCATATACTTTCTCTTTTAAATTTATATATTTAAGTTTTTGCATCTTTTAAATTTCCTAGTTGCCCCCCATTAAAAAACAAACAATTATATGCTTTCTTTTTTGGGAAAATATCCTATTATCTTCTATTTTTAACTTTTATATCTCATCAGACCCAAGAATTGAAAATATTACTTGCAAGCAAAAGGACTCCATCTTTTCTACTTTCTAACCCCCTAAATCCTTTTGACAATGTATTATTGACCTCAACAACTTATGAAATGACTATATCTCTCTCTCTAAAACTCCATCTCTCTTACATCATCGTCTCTCTCTCTCAAAACTCCATCTCTCTCTAAAATCCAAACTCCATTGTCTCTCTCTCAAAACTCCATCTTTTTCCCTAAAACTCAAATTCCATCTCTCTCTCTCTAAAACCCAAACTCCAATATCTCTCTATCAAAACTCCATCTCTCTCCCTAAAACTCAAACTCCATCTCTCTCTCTCTAAAACCCAAACTCCATTGTCTCTCGCTCAAAACTCCATCTCTCTCCCTAAAACTCAAACTCCATCTCCCTCTCTCTAATCTCCATCTCTCTCTAAAACCCAAATTCCATCTTTCTCTCACACATAAGAATGGTGCTTGCGTTCGAGCTCAAGCTAAACTCCTTGGCTAGTAAACTCATCCAGAAGCGCAGAGAAAGAGAGATGGAGTTTTAGAGAGAGATAGATTGAGTTTGAATAAGGTGTCATTTTATTATTTGTTTGAATAAAAAATTTATGGTCAAAGGGATTCAAGGGGTTATAAGATAGAAAAGATGAAGACCTTTTGTTTACAAGTAATATTTTCAATTCTTAAGTCCTATAAGATATGAAAGTTAAAAATAGGAGATAAAGACATATTTTGCTTTCTTTCTTTGGATAGGTTAGGGTTGGATTCCAATCTCAAGAGTGACTATATTCCTCATATTAAACATTTGAGTATGTGGGAATTTGTTTAACTTTTTTTTTTTTTTTTTTAAGGTAGATTAGTGGCGAATAGAGGCCTATATCCATTTTTATAAATAGTTAGTGATTTTTGAATGTGTTAGTGGGAATGAAAATCTAGACCAACAACTGACGCTGAGGTGGTGCTACTACCACGACCTCAACCCCATTCCCAATTTGTCGAACTTTTTTATTCCTTAGGATATGACTAGGTGGTAGAAAAAATAAAGTTAGCTTATTTTATAAGTAAGTTTTTCCATCCTAAAAATTCAAAGTCAAAATATGAGAAATAAAAATTAGAGTTTTTCCTCCACTAAAAAGCAAAAGTGGGTGGTGGAGAAAAGATTTAAAAAAAACTAATTTTTAGTTTTCAAAAAAAGAAAATTTTAGATTGATGATTAACCTGATAGTTTAGATTAGCAGCTCTTAAAATTTTAAATATAAAATCCATGTTTAAGATAAATTTTAAAGGGCCCCTTATGTAAATAGGTGAATCCGCTAACTCATCAAATACTTTTCTTTCTTTTTGCCACGTGCTTTTCAAAACATACGTGTGGAGCACATGGATTTCGCTAGTTTTAGTATCAAACGGTGGTCACGTTACCACTTACCACCGCTGTCTAGCGTACCATGTAGATGATATATGTCCCCATGGCGTGTCATACAAAATGCAGTACTAGTCCTGGTCTATGGTATCATGGCAGGTTGTCTGGTTTAGATTCATCTTAATCTTGACCTTGTAAATCTTCATCATGTTGCACATATGGCGCTGTGAATATAGAATATAAGAAACATGGGAAATACCAAGACCTTATTGAGTACTTGGAAATCCCTTAGACCACCTCCATAGATCGTGAAGGTGGTCGACCAACTTTGGGTTACCAAGGTTTTAAAAAAACGGTTAGGTGACCCAGATTATTTATTTGGATTTTTTATATGGTTTGGCAGATAGGCGATCTAATTTACCAAATTTATCATTAAAAAAGTAAAAAATTTTTAAAAAGTACGGCTAGTTTTGGCTAGTTCTCTAATAGAACCGGCCATATCACGGGGGAACCAACCAGGCAACGATATTTAGCAATAAATGATTTGGCCATGATGATGCTCAATCTGGATTGACCAATTTCGATCCAAAACGGTTGTTTTTAAAAACTTGTGAGATACAAAAACTACATGGACTTTAAATTTTTGTAAAATGAGTTAGACCAAGGTTTTTAAAAATGGTTCAATGACATGGATCGCTTATCTGGATTTTACATCCAGATTTAACAAATCGGCAATCCAGTTGGTAAAAACCGGTCATTAAAAAATAGAAAAAATAAAAAATGAGGGTTCTCGATGTTTAGTGGGAACCGATTCGGCCCCAATACTTCTCAATCTGGATCAAACGGTTCTGATCTAATCAATGTTTTTCTAAATCTTGTATTGGATAAATTGGCACAAGGTAAGATGCAAAGTAATAGCCTTTTAGATAAGGGATTGTCTACAAAGAGATCATTTATCTTTGGAAAAAATTTATATAAGGTTGCAACATTAAATTGTAGAATTACATATGCACCACAAAAATTCATCGGAAAAAGTCATTTTAATGTTGTAAAACCCTCTAATTAATCATGTCGACAATGAGATATATGAATATTATTAGAAAAAAAAATAGATTTTGAGTCTTAGAAATAGTGTATCTTGCAACATATTATCTAGACCGTCCATTTTCAAGATTTTCATATGTTTATAGATCTACTTGACCTTAACCATTTTTGGAATTCAAAATTTTATAATTAGATACAAAAAACAGATTTTCATATAAACCTAAGAATTTTGTACACCAAAATTATATGTTATGATGAATTTTGGAGGTGCTCTTTTATTGGATTGTTTAACGTTGCAACCTGATAGAAACCGCACCTTTTATATTTTGCACATGGAGGTTACAATCATTCTCACTTATTCGATGTCAAATTAGATAGTTTGGGGTGAGTCACGAAGTCCGAGCTAATCTCTTTATAGGCAATTGATCAATTGGTACCCTTATATTTTATCTCAAATAATTATTCTCTCCTCAATCCCCGAAAGTACACACCTTCAATTTAGCCCTTAGGTTATGCCTTTGAAGTACGTTTGTGATATGAAAAGAACTAAAATATGAAAAAAATTAGACAACAGATGCGCCTGTAGCTCAGTGGATAGAGCGTCTGTTTCCTAAGCAGAAAGTCGTAGGTTCGACCCCTACCTGGCGCGCAAGTTTATCTTTTTGTTAAATTTGTTAGACTAACATGGACACGGTTTTTATGCGGGCTGGAATAAAACATGGACACCCATGGTAGCAAGTTTGGCAATAAATATATTTTTTAAATATAATTTGATCCTGATTTTTAGATGATATATCATTTTTATAACATTTGATCATGAATATGAAAAAAATAAATATAATTTGATCCTGATTTTTAGATGATATGTCATCTATATAATATTTGATCATGAATATGAAAAAAATAAATTAAAAACTAAAAATAATAATTATATTGAGAAAATATTTGAACCATTAGTTAAACTTGATGGACCACCTATTTGCATCTATAAACATGGACACGGTATCCATGCGGCCAACTCACATATTGTAAAATTACGGATATGGCAATAAATATATTTTTTAAATATAATTTGATCCTAATTTTAAAATATAATTTGATCTTAATATTTAACAGGGAGATCATGAATATGAAAACTAGAAATAATAATTATATTAAAAAAACGTTCAAACCGTTAGTTACACTTGTTTTTAGATGGACTACCTATTTGCATCCATCTTTAAAATGGATGCTTTATACCTCTGGACCGCATGTTGTAGAAATGCGGTCCAGCCTACGTGAAACAATTTTTCATAAAAACATTGGATAGATTTTATGAGCTGATTTAGCGTAATTATGGTCTCCATTTAAAATAAAAAAAAGTTGTAGAGAGACACGTAAGAAGAGTTCTTTAACAATGGTGAGTGCTGGAGAATACAAAGGGAGAGAGATGTCTTTGGCACGAGTGGGAGCATTTTTACAGCGTGAGAGAAAAGCGCTAACTAGCAGGTTAGCGTTTTTTGCATCTTCTAAAATTCAAGTTCAACCATTTTTTTTTTTTTTTTTTCTTTTGGAGATACTTATTTATACCTTATAGAATTTAATTTGGATCTATCAAACACCTTTTTGGCCCTATTGAATACTAAAAAAAAAAAAAAATGACGAGGATAAAACACTAACTTGCAAATTAGTATTTTTATGCATCTTTTAAAAATTCGTTCAACCTGTTATTTTTGGGATATTGACATTGGGTCTTATTCAAATGCTATAGAATTTGATTGGACCTATCAAACACCATTTTAGCTATATTGAATTTAAAGAAATTAAGATTTTATGACTTTCAAGAATATATGTATATTTGGGTTTATCAAACCCTAATGTAATAATTTTACTATGTAAAATATGACTTTTTCTGCTCATAGCATTGTCCACATTGGAATACCGATTACATTTTTATTTTTATTTTTTCTTTCATGCAGTAAAGTGTCAAGGATTGGTCACAATGGTTGGATTTGGAAAGAGTGCTATAGTACCGTTTACAAGGGGTGTCAGTTGGGTTTGCTATTGTTCCGTTTACATAGATAAGTAGTTTGTGGGGATTTGTATCGTTACATGAATAGGTCCTTTGGTGGGAAAGTGGCTGAGGTCTTCGTAGTAGCACACCCCATAGCTTAGTTGTACATTATGTTTTCCAATCCTATTACCAGTTTCAAAAACCACTAACTATTTGAAAAAATGGGTAGAGGGCTGTCACCCTCACTAAATTACTCAAAAAACAAAACAAAAATGAAGATGTCCTTTGGCAATTAATATTGGACCTTTTAGAAGCGGTGCCCTTTATCTCACACACTGACGAAATATCTAATTTCTCTCTCTCTCTCACTACTATGTAAGATTTCTGTCTCTCACATATGTGTAAGATCTCCCTCTCTCACTATTGTGTAAGATTTATTTGTCTGTCATAGGTGTAAGATCTTTCTCTCTCTTGACACAGTTTCCCTCTAAATTGATCAGTACCATGTAAGTTCTCGCTTTCTCAACCAGCGTGAGATGTCCTAAATGAATTGCAAAATGTAGAAACAAAATTAATATTCATTTAACTTAATTGATATGTAATGTGTTAGCGTCAGTTAGTTGTTGAGTCAGTTTTGGAGTCTATATTTAGTGGCATGTATGCAACATGTTTAGAAGTTGGTTGTGGAGTCAGTTATGGAGTCTGTATTTAGTGGTAAAGTCCATGGTAATGAATCAGGCATTAACTTTTCTGCAAACAAAAGTTTATGGAGGTCTTGGCTTCCCTCGAAGTAAGCCAAAATTCAAAAATTGCCCGCAGGAAGAGGAATAGCGCACCAAATTTGGTATCAAAGCCAGATCATTCTGGTATGGCTGAAGGCACTAGAATTTCCAAGCTTGATGAGACGGTTTCTCAATTGAAAGATACTTCTATTCAGCATGGACAACTAATGTCCAATTTACAAGAAACAACTGCTCGCCAAAATCAACACCTAAACGATCTCTACCATAAGATCATAGCCATGGACATGAAGTATGATCAAATCCCATAAACATTTGGTCGTGACAAAGGGGAACACTCAGATAATCATTCCAGCAACAAAAGGGAAGAGTCACACCACACTACCAGCAACAACTATATTCAAACTCAAACCATTCGCTTGGATTTTCCCCGTTTTGATGGGTCCAATCCGGCAGGTTGGATCTACATGGCTGAACAATTATTTTCTTACCATCAAACTCGTATTGAACAACGGCTCATGAATGCTTCCTTTCACTTGGAGGAGAATGCATTATAATAGTTTAGATGGATGGATAAGGCAGGAGTTGTAAAGGAGTGGCAGGAATTTACCTGAGCTTTAGAGGTTCGATTTGGGCCCACCGAATTTGAAGACCCCACAACGTCCTTGGCAAAGCTTCGGTAGAATTCCACAGTTCCATATTTCTAAACTCAATTTGAAGATTTGGCAAACGGTACAGAAGGCCTCAACCAAGCATTCACGACCAATTGTTTAGTTGGTGGGCTTAATGAAGAGATCCGGCTAAATGTGAAAATGTTCAAGCCCAACTCGTTATCAACAGCAATCGGGCTTGCCCGATTGCAAGAAGAAAAAATCAGGGCTAAAAAACGTGTGACGAGATTTGATGGCGGAAAAACTCAAAGGTGGGACCAGCACGACCCCTTCCAAAGTCTCCAATCCGCCCATCAAGCACCTCTCTCCTACTGAAATGAAAGAAATGCGAGATACGGGACTGTGATCATTGCGACGAAATTTTTTCACCTAGACATAAGGGCAAGGCACAAAAGTTGTATTTGATGGAGGGGTGGCTGGAGGATGATGAGGAAGACACTCAGGTGGAAGAAGGAACCACGATAGAAGAGTGGTTGTTGCGAGTACACCATCTCTACCGGAGATATCTCTTCATGCCATTGCAGAAGCTTCTGCTCCACAAACGATGTATATCACTAGTACTCTGAATTGCCACCAATTGGTAATCTTAATAGACTCGGGAAACACCCATAGCTTCTTAGATGCTGCAGTTGTGAAGAAGATTGGTGTTACCGCTCATGGTGGAGGAGCTCTCGAAGTTATGGTGGGTAATGGTCACAAATTAAAAAGTGAGAGACGGTGCCCGGCTGTTAAAGTTTTTATACAAGGCCTTGAGGTAATTATTGAATTTTACATCATTCAATTGGGTGGCTATGATGCCATGTTAGGAGCAAATTGGCTCAGAATGTTGAGCCTAATTTTATGAGATTTTTCTAATTTATGGATGAAATTATCATTTAATGGGAAGTTCTATTGTATTAAAGGGGAATCATCTAAAGAAATATCAATTATGGGAGAGACGGATGCAAAGAAGACTCTTAAAACAAAGGGGCGTGGTATGATTTTACACTTGTGCAATATGATTGGCTCAGCCCCTGAAAAGAATATTGATCCAATATTCCATGAGTTGTTGGGAGACTTCCATGATGTTTTCGATGAGCCCAAGGAATTACCACCGCACAGGTCAAATGACCACAAATTACATTAATTACTAGGGCATCACCAGTCAACGTACGTCCTTACCATTACCCACACTATCAGAAGAGTGAGATTGAACGGATCTTACAAGACATGTTGCAAGTTGGAGTCATTAGGCTCAGTCAAAGTCCTTTTTCTTCCCCAGTTCTCTTGGTTGGCAAAAAGGACGACAGTTGGTGGATGTGCATTGATTACCGTGCACTCAACCGAGTGATTGTAAAAGACAAGTTTCTGATTCTAGTGGTGGATGAATTATTGGACGGGTTACATGGGGCGACTGTATTTTCAAAACTAGACTTACGATCGGTTTACCACCAGATCCGTGTACATGATGAAGACATTTCCAAGACAACATTTCCGACACATGATGGTCACTATGAATTTTTGGTGGCTACCGTTTGGATTATCCAACACACCTTCTACATTTCAAAGCTTAATGAATGAAGTATTTAAATCTTATTTGCGCAAATTTATTCTGGTGTTTTTTTATGATATTTTGGTATATAGCAAATCTTTGGAAGAACACATAGTGCACTTACGTAACACATTAGAGACAATGAGATCCCATAAATTATTTGCTAGAAAAACAAAATGTCAAATTTGGTACCAAGGAAGTTGAATACCTTGGCCATTTAATTTCAAGGGATGGGGTATCCGCGGATCCTTCAAAGATTTCCTGTATGATGAGTTTGGTCATTTCCCAAAAATATTAAGTCTCTCAAAGGATTTTTGGGTTTGGCCAGCTACTATAGGAAGTTTATTAAAGATTATGGCAAAATTACAGCCCCACTAACTGCCATGTTAAAAAAGGATTCATTTCATTAGACTACAGAGTCAGAAGAAGCTTTTCAAAATCTCAAAAAGATGATGTCACAACCAGCCGTTTTAGCATTATCCAATTTCACTAGACCTTTTTCACTAGAATGTGATGCGTCGGGTAATGGTATTGGGGCTGTCATCATGCAAGAGGGTCGTCCAATTGCTTACCTCAGTCGAGCCCTAAAGGGATGGAATTTGTTGTTATCCACTTATGAAAAAGAACTTTTGGCATTGGTTTTAGCTATGCAAAAATGGAGGCCATATCTCTTGGGCCGTCGATTCAAGATTTTGACAGATTAGCAAAGTTTGAAATACATTTTACAACAGAAGATTGCTACACCAGTACAACAACGTTGGGTTACTAAGTTGATGGGATACGATTTTGTAGTGGAGTATCGGAGTAGGCAAGAAAATAAAGCCGTTGATGCACTATTAAGGAGGGATAATGACGATTCGTTGATGGCTGTTTCTTCGGTGGTCCCCACATGGGTTGAGGCAGTTCAATCAAAATATTCAACGAACCAAGAGTTGTAGGATAAGGCAGATAAATTTGTAAGGGGGTGAGCTGGACCTTACCAAATATACTTACCATGATGGGTTATTTTTTTACAAGGGCAGACTCTATCTTAGCCCCAATCCCCCATTGAATCCTAAAATACTTCAGTAAATTCATGATTCTCCTACGGCGGGGCATTCAGGGTTCCACAAAACATTGAAACGAGTTAAGGCTGATTTTTATTGGCAATGGATCAGATCATCGGTAAGAAGTTATATCCGGGAATGTGATGTTTGCCAACAAAACAAGGCTAAGAACATCTCTTCATCAGGTTTGCTATAGCCATTACCCATTCCCTCCAAGGTACAAATGGACATTTCCATGGATTTTGTCAATGGGCTTCCCCCATCTCACGGCCATGACGTGATTATGGTAGTCGTTGATCGACTATCAAAGTATGCACATTTTATTTCTTTATCCCATCCTTACACTGCTGCTACAATTGCTCACCTTTTCCTTGATCAGATTTTCAGACTACATCGTATGCCAATCTCGATTGTTAATGATCGATACCCTACTTTTACCAGTTTGTTTTGGCAGAAGTTATTTCGTTTGCAAAACACCAAATTGAAATTGTCCACAGTTTACCACCCCCAAACGGACGGCCAGACGGGTGGTAAAATCGGTGTTTGGATAACTATTTGCGGTGTTTTGCGGGTGCTCGTCCAAAGGAGTGGGCTAAGTGGCTTTTGATGGCAGGATGGTGGTATAACACATCAACCCATACTTCCACCCAGATGACACCGTATGAAGCACTTTAAGGCATAACACGTCCCCATCGTCTCCCTTATGTTCCCAACACCACTCATGTTCAAGCTACAGAAGGGTTATTAAAGACTCTTGATCAGATCTCAACCATCCTTAAGGAGAACTTGTTGCTGGCTCAAGAAGGAATGAAGCGTCATGCAGACTAACACTGTACAGATCGTGAGTTCAGCATAGAAGACATGGTCTATCTACATCTACAGCCCTATTGACAGACAGCAGTTGCAATGAGAAGAGTTCTCAAGTTGCTGCCAAGATATTGTGGTCCACACAAGATTTTCCAACTTGTGGGGAAGGTTGCCTACAAACTACAGCTACCCGACGAAGCATGAATTCATCCGATCTTCCACGTCTCTTGCCTTAAGCCAAAGGTTAGGAATTGAATCTTTCCACATGTAGATCTTCCCGGGGTCAATCACGATGGAGTTTTCCAACCGCTTCCAGAGAAAATACTTGATTGAAAGATGGTTCGACGAGGTAGTCGAGCAATTAGAGGACCAGGTTTTTCGAAGGGAGGGAGAATGATATGTAATGTGTTAGCTGTCAATTCGTTATTAAGTTAGTAATGGAGTCTATATTTAGTGGCATGTATGCACACGTTTTGAAGTTGGTTGTGGAGTCAGTTGTTGAGTCTGTATTTAGTGGTAAAGTTCAAGGTAATGAATCAGACATTAAATTGTCTACAAACAAAAGTTTCAGGAGGTCTTGGCTTAAGTAAACCAAAATTCAAAACTTGCTTGCAAGCAGAGGAATCACGCACCATTAACGTTATTTAAAATTTATCCACTACTTATCATTATTATATGTATACCCAGTTTTTTTTGAGGTCTTGAATTTGCCCATATTTCATATTTTTAAAGATGTGAAACCAATAAAAAAATTTGGACCTTCATAATACGAAATTGTTGATTTTCGAATCTTGAAGGGTAGTTAGGGATTTTGTTTTTTAATTTTTCCTCACAAAATTTTGTGTTTTTATATATCGGACTTAACAAAAATACATGATCTATCAATGCTTTGCTTACCATCTCTTTTTCTTATGTGTATAGGAAGTCCAGTGAGATGGCTAATAGGCTTGCTAAAATGGACCATTTGTTACCAGAGTTACTGGTTTTGATTCTCAAATTGTGTAATTGTGCTGATGTACTTCTCTTTGATTAATAAAGCTTCTTGAATATTGTCAAAAAAAAAAAAAAAGTACATCACAAAGCTTGAGAACACTTCTTGGTTAATGGGTCACTCAGCTTTCTGATTTCATATCTAACATCTAAAAATGATTGGGACATTTTTATACAAAAGATTAATAAACTTATTCACAACATGAGTAACAAGGCATTTGGAAATCACCCACCCACAGAGATATTATCTCCAAATTTATAGGTTTTCTTTTTATCTTGAGACATGCTAATTTTTTCTAAAAAAGCCAAATGAAAAACGGTGTGGTTTGTATAAGGTTGCAACCTTAAACAATCTAATTGAGGAGCACCTCAAAATTTTATCGTAAATAGAATTGTAATATAAAAAATTTCTTAGGATGGCTTGAGAAACTATTTTCATAGCTAATTATAAAATTTTAAACTCCAAAACAATTATAAGGACACGGTTTCCATTATAATCCAATAGACAACTACATTGTTTATTTATATTCACACGGTTTCTATGTGGCCAGCCCACATATTGTAGAAATACAGGCTTGGCAATGAATACATTTAAAAATAAACTTTGATCTTAATTTTTAGAGAATATATAACCTTTAACATGGAGGTCATGAATATGAACAAAATAAAAATTGAAAACTAGAATGAATGATTATATTAAGAAAACATTTGAACCGTTAGTTACAATTGTTATTAGATGAACAACCTATTTGCATCCATCTTTAAGATGGATGCTTTGTACCTCTAGACCACATATTGTAGAAATGCAGTCCAATCCGCATGAAACAATTTTCCTTCATATAATGGTCCCTTCCGCTTGGACATTCTTTACCAGAAAAACAAATAGGAATAGGAAAACATTAATAGTAATGAAATGTGACATTTGCCTATAAAAAGAGGGAACCCTCAAAGGGTCAGGTTAAAAATAATATGGGACCCGAACTTGGTCCCGAAAAATAGAGTGCCACCCAGACCCTGACCTGACCAAACCCGACCCAAAAATTAAAATATTTATGTATTTAAGTATATTTAAATATATTTTATATATTGGGACCCAAAAAATATTACTGGACCCGAACCCAACCCACTAAGTCCAATTGTTTAACCCGTACCCGGACCCAGTGAAGGTCTACCCTTCAGGTCCCTGGTTGACTCTGGGTCATTGCCATCTCTAAACCCTCCATTCCCAACACAAGATTTTTTTTTGGTGAATCAGTGGGGAGAGGGGCCCTACCCTGGTAGGAATTGAGTCTAGGACGTAGCGTTGCAAATCATCAAGCACTAACCAATTAACCCCGGGCTCTTAGTGGTATGTCAGTGGGGATTTAGGCCCCTATTATTTGGTGAGAGTAGAGTTAGATACCTCCCCTTAGGGCTTAGCAATACTACTGCCAAGGCCCCAAGCCATTCTTTTAAAGTGGTAATCAATAGGAATTTGGGTCCCTACCTTTTGGTGAGAATGGAGTCAGAAGCCTCATCATGGGGCTCAGCAATATTACTGCCAAGGTCCCATGCCATTCTCAAAGTGGTAAGTCTGTGGGGATTTGGGCACTTACCCTTTACAGAGACCTCATCATGGAGCTCGATAATATTACTGATAAGATCCCATGCCACTCTCAGAGGTAAGTCGGTGGGGATTTGGGCAGCTACCATTTGCATATGCTCGCAAAACATTTTAGGTAAGTGAAGGATAATGATTCATTCCAACAAGAAGAATCTATCAACGATCAAGTTGCCACGTCTGAGGTTCAACCAAACAAATATTTTGGAAAGATACAATCGATCATGAATTTTTATTATACTGCAAGTGTCAATTGATCATGAATTTATATTATACTGAAAGTGTCATGCCACATATACCTAAGAATTCTATTAAAGAGATTGGCTCAACCATTTTTTCCTCAATTGTAAAACCCCATACCCTACTGTCTTTAGAATTTGTATCATTACAAGTTTCAAATCTCACAGTCATAGGAATCGGGCTTGGGCTTGAGTGATTAGCAGTTGAGGTTGAGCAACATTGCATCTCAAGTTTGATTCCTACAACTGAACTACCCAAAAGTTTTTTTTCACAGAATCACATATTATAGAAACATTGAAGAAATGCTCAAATGAGAATTGAAGGCTCAAACATGGGAGCATAAATAAGGAGATTTTATTTATTCTAATTTTGTTAGTCTTAATATTTATTCAAGGTAATAGGTCAAGTTTATTTTTACTATTTGATTTATTCTACCATTACAAAAAAAAAAAAGTTTGTGGAATTTGTAACAATAAGTGGAGTGAATTACTAGGGCTTTATCCAGGGCTTTTATTTTAAGAAGAAATTTGAACATTTTTGTAGATTATAAAAGACCAAAGGATAAAATCTAGAAATATCCGAAAAAAATAAAAAGAAAACACCTATCCTCAAATTTAAAATATTGTTATTTTTACACTTTTACACCTTCACATTTTTTATTACATACTGATTTTCGCTTACATATGAACATCTATTTACGGAAACCTTTTCTTTTTAGAAATGATGTAGAAATGAGAAAAAAAAGTATCTACTTTTCATTGCACAAGAAAAAATATCTCTGGCCGTTATAATAGGCCGGCCATGGGCAAGCTATCCCTGGCCCTAGTAGGCTGGCCCAAACCAAGTTATGGGCCCTATTCATCTAGGGCTGGCCTGCTAGCAAAAAAACATCAAGGAAAAATTACTCATTGATCAGCTGTTTAATATTTGGAAAATGGTTTGATAGGGTTGAAGATCTATCAAAATTGCAATTAAATTGTTAAAAAACCTTTAAATCTATCATCTTAGCTTGAACATTATAGTTACGAAAACATTTAGGATTTCAAGTTCTAAAAATAGTTTATATTTCAACAAATCATCTAGACCATCTATTTAACCCTAAAAACAAGTGCCCAAAGATCTGTAATATCTGTACCATATTTATAGTTTCAAATTGTATTGTCGGTGTTGGAAATTAATTTTAGAGCCATCATGAAGATTTCCATTGCCGAAAATGCTTTCCAAATGAGGATGAAGTGAGGCTTTATTTTGATTTCATAAAACCTGTTGGATTTTGGTTGGTGAATTGGGGGCAGAAAATGGTACAGTTTCAAAATAGAATCTCGAACTCTTCTTGTTTTCGGACACGCAGGGTTGCTATCTTAAGACTGTATTTGGCCCCCTTCGATATAAAATTTGATGTGCATGAGAAGGGCAATTCGTCATCGGGATACATGAAAACAGGTCTTTTACAATGTTCCTAAACTCTATGCACCTGAGCTTGGAACCCACACATGAGACACAAAATGCTTGATAGTTTAGAGAGAAAAAGAGATAAAATCGAGTAGAGAGAGTTTAGCCTAATATTTTGCTTGCTAGAATTGCAGAGAATAGTCTATTAAGAGAGATGCAAGAGCTGTGAAAAGTGTGTTAAAAAAGCTCTAACTCGTATGGGTAGGAGATCCCTTCTTATATAGCACCAAGATGCTGCCCATTTAGTATTGTGGTGGTTACATGCACCACCCAACAACAACAAGTTACATGCACCCCAACAGCTACAAGTTATATGCACTTGAAGGGTTATACGCACCCCAACAACTACAAGTTATATGCACTTGAAGGGTTATATACACCCCAACAGTTACAAGTTATATACACTTGATGGTTGTTGTTACAAGCTTCGATCTTATCAACGACTAGGTGACTGTTGGATATCCCACACATATCAACGACTAGATGACCATCGGATCCCTTTTACGAGCCGGGCTCACAAAGGGATAACGAGCCATGAGCCCGACCTGTACAAAGTGCACCATCAAGCACCCTTGTGCCCACTTCCACTTCGCATGCTTCACATACACACTTTCTCTCTCTTTTGTACTTAAAGTATATTGGATGGGAATGCGTGATCGTAAATACAACTTAACAAACTCTCTCATCTTCAATGTGAAACTCAAACTCACTTTTTTTTCTAGCAATTTAGAAAAAAACAATAAAACCAAGGTGTTATTTTGAAATTCACTCATGCATTTTTCAAACCAAAAATACTACCGAAGCATGTCCTTAATAATTTGCACTTTTGTAACCCTTCCATGATCATGTTCATTTTGATAAATATTTGTAAATTCATATATTAAATAATGATTGAAAAAGGTTTTGACGTTGATGATGATTTTAAAGTTAAAAAAATATTACAAATTATATTTTATGTATATTTTAATGAATCTCCTTAAAATCAATAAGAAAAGAACCAAAACCCGGACGTTGTCTTTTTAAGGCCAGGCAGGCTTACCCATTACTAGCCCTATTGTTGTTGTGAGCAAACAAAAGTTTTGAATATACATGGCTCACCAAAGCGTGTGGGCCACGAAACGTGGGTCCCGCAATGAAAGGCCCATGAAAATGTTGGGGCCTTTTTGAGGCTGGGCAGGACCCCAACCAATCATTTAAATTTCTCTTTATAAATCCACAAATGAAAATTGGATTAAAAATTTTGAAAGAAAAATAAAAATATCCGTGAGAGGTGGGGCCGGACGGCCCTTCACCCACTCAGCTCCATGTCTTCCCTGCCAAACATATTTATGTCTACAACACGGACTTGTCGCCACGTGGCATACATTTAATGGCAACCTCGATTGGCGCCCATATTTTTTTATCATAATAATAATGCAGGAAATATGTTAGGATTTTACTTATTTATTAAATTAATGGAGAATTTATCATGGCTTGTGATTATGCATGCATATTGTTGGCGCCATGGCTTTGCTGACAATACCCCTGCGCCCTACAAATATGATCATTGGGCCAAAACTCCTTGTAAAATTATCAAGAGGGGTAAAATGATTCCATTTCTTACAAAATCATTGGACCAAAAGTCCTTGCAAATTTATCGAGAGGGGTAAAATGATTCCATTTGGTGTTATCCTTTTCATGTCCATTGGGTTGTAACCTAAAATATAATAATAATAAAAATGCATAAATTACCCCCAGTCAAGACTATAAATTCTCAAGAATTAGAGTCATTTTCGAAATTTAAATGTGTGAGTACCCTCTTGTTTACGCGAGATTATTGAAGGGAGCCTTATATTATATTATGAAAGAGTTCTAATCCGGTGATTAACGATCAAGGTCGCTGATTCAGATTTAGAATCAATTGGTAACGAACCAGTTTCGAAATGGTATAGATCCCGGCCTAATTCCCCCTTAAAACCCCTCTTGCTATTTTATGTTTTTTAATTTTTCATTTAGGTTTATCTAACTTTTTATACAGTCCCTTTAAATCCCCATTTCATAGACCTCTATTTTAATTTTAATTTTAATTTTATTTTAGTTTCTTGGGATTGCCAATTTTGATGATTGAAAAATGATCTGAATCACCAATCCAACCGATCCGTATTGGAATTGAGGTAAACGATCCACCCCATTGATCCATTTTTTTTAACAATTGCTATAAACATAATGTGCACCTCAAAAATCTAGTAAAAAATAGTGTTTCGAAATTGGAAAACCTTTCAATTGATCATCTCGAACTCTAGATTCATGGATATAAAAGGAAAAAAAAAAAAAAACTTTGTTTTGGTGAGTCAGCCGACTCACTTATTACCATGCGATCCCATGCCTACCAAACTTCCATCTCTAAGATGGATGTCAATAAATACTAATATCGACTAAAAGTTACAATGGACGTCAAAGAAAGGAATTCAAACAATAAAATTTATACTTTTGAAAAAGAAAAATTGCAAATTTAAATAAGTATCGTGGTTGAGATTATTGAACTCTAAATTTTTGGATCGAAAATATAACTTTGAGATACATTTTTTAGGGAGATGGCGTAAGAATAGTGTGAGTAGGCCGACTCACCAAACACTTTTCCAATCAATAATTTTAAATTCTAAAAAAAAATGCATTCTATAACAAGTTATCTGGACTGTCTATTTTCAAGATTTTATAAATATTTTCAATATCTGGAGCGTAATGCTTCTTGAATTTTAAATTATGTAATGAGAGTTGAATATGAATTTTCAAAACATTGAAATGTTTCTGACACTACAACTACATCTTCCGGCACAGCACAATTTAGAAAGAACGCCTTACTTGAATAGTTTATGGTAGAGTATAAGGTGGGTTTGGCCCCCTTAAACGGTTTTGCTGGGGGTTTTGACCAAACTCACATTTATTTTTTTATTTTTTTATTATGACTAAATGTTATGGAGTATCCGGAAGTGATGCATTGCAATGGCAATATCAATTGAACATAAAAATGAATTTGGAAATTTATTAAAATATACCTAACTTATCAACTATTTTACTTTTTTGTCTTTTTTCAACTATTCAAAATTTCAAACTCATGATCATGTATGTTTCGATATGCATATAGAAATTAAATCAAAACAAATAAGTAAAATATTAAATAGAGTATTTTTCAAATATAAAACCTCACGTGGTAAACAACGTGATTAATTTTTAACCCACTTTGAAGAGCTTTCAAAAGGAAAAATCGATTTCTTTGTGTATATATCACTAGTTAAAAAATTGCCGACCCAACTAAGAATCGTTCAAATTAGATTGGGGTAAATGATTTTAGTGTAAAAAAACTTAGATTTGGCCAATTCTATGGGATTTTTTATTATTTTTTATTTATTTTTGTTATCTATATATTGATCCGACTCGAAAATCACCTAAGTTGAACCAAACGAATCAAACTCTTAAATCACTATTATGCATAACATACGTATAGGTCTGACAATATGTTGTTAACTACAAAAATGAAAAAGTTGCAACATAAGCCCCTCAATTTTTTGTAAAATCTCTCTCTACCGTATTCTTGTTCATGCACACACTCTCAGTCACACATAGTTTCCACTTTTTTTTCCTTTTTTTTTTTTTTTTTGACAAGAGTATGAAATATTATTAGATGAATTGGTATAATATAAAAGACAGATAAATGTCTGCACAATCAACAGCACCAACCTTCTTGGCCGCCACCCTTCTTGGGCAGATCGTCAACAATGTATCTCTAATATATCTATTGAGAGATCTAATATATGCAACCATATGAATCTATGGCCCCATGGAGGGTTAGAAGATCTATTGCACCAATTAATCACATTGGCCGAATCCCTTTTTATAATCAATAAATTCCCCAATCTCTTATCTCACGAAATAATTAGCCCTTGAAAAAGTGCAACCATTTCAACATAATTGGCAGTAGCTATTCCACAAGGACCAGCATAACAAAACATAACAAACTTCACACACACACTCTCTCTTGCTTATCTCACAACTAGAAGCAAGTAAACTCTTTTGTTCTCTCATTTTCCATGAACTCCCACGACAGGACGATTTCACATCCATTCTACCCCTAGACCCCGAGGCTTATGTAACTGAATTAATATAAATATTTATATTTAACATATTAATGCATATTTACAAATTAATGATGTCATCAAACAAATATTGACAAATGTTGATAGTATGTTTAGACTGTCGACATATGTCTAAGTGTCGCTACATGTCGCGACACCAAAGAAAATTCAAAATGTCTATGTAACACTAGCTTTCTCTCTCTCTTATCTCACAAATTGAAGCAAGTAAACTCTTTCGTTCTCTTACTCTCCACGATGTTCTCCATCCCTGCATGCTTCCTATTCTCTTTTTCTTCGTGGTTTTGAAACATTTACTGAGCAAACTCATGAGGATACATGAGGGATTGTTTGAAAAGTGCGAGGTGAAATTGGGCGTCTTTTTAACATGCCAAGTTTCAAAAGAGAAAATAGAAGTTCCACAAAATGGCTAAACTACCCCCAATAAAAACCGGGAATAACTCAGTATCTAAAATTCGTTAGAAAATAAATGCCCCAACTTTTTTAATAGGAAAATTTTTATATAAGGTTGCAATCTTAAAATGTAGAATTATATATGCACCTCAAAAATCTATTGGAAAATGTTGTTTTAATGTTAAAAAACCCTTTAATCGATCATCTCGACATCAAGATGTATGAATATAAAAAAAGAAAAAGAAAAAGATTTTGAGTGTCAAAAATAATGCATCTTGCAACATATTATCTAGACTGTTCATTTTCAATATTTTCGTATGTTTATAAATATACTTGATTTTAACCATTTTTAGAGTTTAAAATTTTATAATTAGAGATAAAAATAGATTTTAAGATAATCTTAAGAATTTTTTATACCAAAATTACATGTTATGATAAAAATTGGTTGTGCCCATTAATTGGATTGTTTAAGGTTGCAACCGTATAGAAACCACACCTTTTTTAATAAGTAAAAATATCCCCAAATCACAGCCCAAAAAGCTTCCCATTGTTTCAAAAATAACAGCTATTGTCTCCGATGCAAATATTCAGATAATTATTTTTGAGAAATTTATCAATGTATATTTAATTTAGGAAAAATTACAAAAACCCTCATTGATTTAAGTTTCTTTACATCTCCCTCCAACCAACTTTTTCCCCAAGACAAAATTTTATAGTAAATATCCCCCAAATAAAAAAAAATCATAGTTTTTGGATTAAATGCCCTTCTCTTAGTCGTTAAATGTTGTCAGTCCGACACTTGAAGTGTTGTTCGACAAATTGTTGTTGTGGTTCAACAATTATGATGCCTCGGTCTAGCACTTGTAAATGTTGTCCGACAGAGTGTTGTTGCGGTCCAACAGTCTTGTCGGTCCAACACTATGATGCCTCGATCCGAGATAAGTTACATGTGGTCCGAAAAATTGTTGTTGCGGTCCGACAGTTAATATGGTATGGGTTCCGGTCCAGTAGTAATATGTGCCTGATCGTCTTTGTTGATTCGGTGTCTAAAGAAACGTGGCGCCCTCATGTAGAGGCAAGGGTATTTTCATCCTCCAAACTATGACTTTTTGACTTAGGGGTCTTTATTATAAAATTTTTGTTTTGAGGTAAAAAAATTGCGATAAAAAAGTTGGTTGGGGGAAGTTGTAAAAAAAGTTGACTCAATTGGGGTTTTTGTATTTTTTCTTTTAATTTATAAACTAATTAATTTTGAGTGCAATGCAATGGTTTAAAAACCGGATCGGTGACCCGGATCGGGCTTTTCAAAAACCGATCCGGATCGGCGAATCGGCGATCCGGATCGGTGAATCGGCGATCCGGATCGGAATCGGGTGAATCGGTCAGAATAAAGCTTCAAAAAAATCCGAAAAAATTATTAAAATTCATTATAAATATTGTTTTTTAGGAATTCAATAAAAAATGAGGGTACTCCATTAAGAATTTTCATGTTTTTGAATGAATATGCGAATATTGATATGTTCTTCCCCTGCATGAACCGCCATTCAACATTTAATTTACATCACACAAAAGGATAAACATAGAATTATCATGGAATAAGTATATCAGCATACATGGACTACAATAAAGCATAAAATTAGTAATATACGATCTAAATTAAGATGTAAAAAGTTTAAATTAACCTGACAGTTCAAAAAGAAAAATAATCACCATATGTAATGATAATATGTTGCGGTAGTTCATGTAGTCATATTCGTTGTTATTTGTTATTGCAAAAGGACAATAATATTTTCGTACATATCAATTACAAACATTTAGAATAATACAAAATGCAAGCTCCAAACATGGCTACAACTCAATTATCAAGAACATACATTTTTTGCATTAAAAAATTAATAATAAAAACAATTCTTCAAAGAGCCGGCTAACATCAGTCATTCCAACTAAAAAATCCATGAACAACAGATAAAAAAAATACAGTTTTGTATTGAAAATATAATAACATGCATTTTTTTGCATAAATAATCCATCAACATACAATTTTTTCAACAAAAACTTTAACAATAAAAATTTAAAATATGGTTTAATACCTCATGATACTTAAAACCTTGTCACGATTTTCACATCTTTTCGGAAAATCATCATTTTTCAAAAAATTCGATCATGGAAAAAAAAAAAAAAAATTTACAGCAAACTCAAACAATAAAAATTAAAAATTGGGTTTAAATGTTTAATACATCATGATAATCAAAACTTTATCACGATTTTCACATCTTTTCGAAAAATCATCATTTTTCAAAAAATTCGATCATGGATAAAAAGAAATAAAAAAAAAAAGTACAGCAAATTTTCAAAAAATTCGATCATAGATTAAAAAAAAAAATTAACAAATTTTCAAAAAGTTCGATCATGGATTAAAAAAAAAAAATCATAAACTTTCTAAAAATTCGATCATGGATTACAAAAAATTCGATCATGGATTACAAAAAATTCGCTCATGGATTACATAAAATTCGATCATGGATTACATAAAATTCGATCATGGATTACAAAAAAAAAAAAAACATAAAAAAACAAAAAATTCGATCGTGGATTACAAGAACAGAAAAAAACAATTCGATCATATTACAAAAAATTCCATCATGGGTTACAAAAAAAAAAAAAACACAAAAAATTCGATCATGGATTACAAGTAAAAAAAACAAACATTTCGATCATGGATTACAAAAAAGTCGATCATGGATTACAGAAAATTCTATCATGGATTACAAAAAATTCGATCATGGATTACATAAAATTTGATCATGGATTACAAAAAAGTCGATCATGGATTACAGAAAATTCTATCATGGATTACAAAAAATTCGTTCATGGATTACATAAAATTCGATCATGCATTACAAAAAAAAAAAACAAAAAATTCGATCGTGGATTACAAAAAAAGAAAAAAACAATTACATCATGGATAACAAAAAATTCAATCATTGATTACAAAAAACTCTATCATGGGTTACATAAAAAACAAAAAACAAAAAATTCGATCATGGATTACAAAAAAAAACAAACATTTCGATCATGGATTACAAAACATTCGATCATGGATTACAAAAAATTCTATCATGGGTTACAAAAATAAAAAATAAAAAATAAAATTCGATCATGGATTACAAGAAAAAAAAACAAACATTTTGATCATGGATTACAAAAAATTCGATCATAGATTACAAAAAATTCTATCATGGGCTACACAAAAAAAAAAAAAAAAAAAAAAAAAAAAAATTGTTCTTCACAGAGTCGTTTTACATAAGCGATTTTAACTCAAAAATTCACCTCCAAGTGAATAAATTACATCCAATTGACTATATTTTCTGATAAACAACAATATAAGGAATCAAAAACCTAAATTTTTAACACATTATTTCAAATATATCATGAAAACAAAATCAAAAGGCGGAAAAAAAAAAAAAAAACAGCGGAATTTGGTTCCGCAGGCATCTCACTGTTCATATCAAATTTCTTGCTGTAATTGATCAGATTACGTAAAATTGAAAATTTTAAATCATACTAGACACAATAAAGATTAAAAACCCTAATTATTGAACTCATTTTGTTCAAAATATGCCGTGAAATAAATCAAATGGCGGAAAAAAAAAAAAACCCAAAGTTCTTACCTGTTTTTGTGAACGGAAGTCTTCAATCTCCAAAAAACTCTGTTTTTCTCAACGATTATCACAAATTAGTAACAAAATCTTTTGATTCACAGCTGTAAGATCAATATGCCTATAAATTTTGAAAGATTCATGCCCTATTTGGCATGAAATTTCAGAAATGGCGGAAACCCTAAACCCCGAATTTTTCTTGATCAAAAAACAACCAAATTTTCCACCATTTAATCCTTGAAAAATCTGAATAAAGCTGTTTACAGCCTGAAAAACAGATCACATGCCGAAAAAAACAAAAAAAATGATCAAAAAATGACAAATTTGAAAAAATCCGTGAAGAACACTGTGCAACCCGTGTTCTTCACGGACTCGCCGATTCCGCACAGTGAATCGGCGAGTCACTGTGCGGAATCGTCCGGTTCTCTCTAGAACCGGACGATTCCCGGTTTTTGAACCGATCCGGTACCTTTTTCGTGAATTCCGAGTCGAACCGGGCGAGTCCGGTTTGACTCGACGATTTTTTAAACGCTGGTGCAATGTATTGGACTCTCTAGGGAAGACACTGTGTATCTCCTCCCTTGCTCAAAACTCTTGCCACAATTTTTGTAGTATAAAATTTCGAGAAATACGTAATAATTGTTAGATGATTATTTAAAAAATAAAAAAATATTTTTTAAGTTTTTTGACATTAGATCTAGCCCTTCAAAAATTGAATAGTCTCTATGCAATCTTAAGGCATCATGTTTTTTAGTATATAAAGAGTTTATTTTGGAAATTTATTTTTAGATTATTCTATGAATGGCAAAGATTATATCCTCAAAATGTAAGATCCAAAACTTATCCACAACATGTGATTTGCTCAACGGAGGACATGGATAGCATACACCCTAAGGAGGAGGAAATCTTTTAGCTTAATTTTTTTCTCATTTTCAGCTATTCCAACTTACGATCGCATTATTTTATTTTGATTTTTGAAGTTAAATAAAACTATGGGAAAAATGATATTTCATCTATTTTGATAAATTTCTCTTATTTATCCAGATAATTAAGTTATAAGAATCAAACATGGGATATTATGTTGCAAGTAGTGATTGAAAACCTCAATCCGACATGCGTTGGTTGCTCAGGAATCTAGTTTGGATCAACAAATTCGCAGTTACAAATAAGTGGATTGGCCGGTTTAGGTTTTTCTGGCCCTAAAAGTTTCAATTTTTTTAATAAATTTTTTTAAAATCTAGTTTTTTATGTTTCCAAAAATACCATAATAATATAATTATATGCATGATAATAATAATAATAATAATAATAATAATAATAATAATAATAATAATAATAGTTTTAATAATAATAATAACAATAACTATTATTGTGATATTTGAAGATAATTAATTAATAAAAACTATTATTGCGATATTTGAAGATAATTAGTTAATAACACTATTATTGGGATATTTGAAGTTTAAATTATCTATGATAATTTATTGATAAATTAATGTGATATAAGATAGTAAATTAATAATATGATTAATATAAGTGTAACAAATATTATTAATATCATATTAATATTAACAAAGTACTAATAATATTATTATAAAAATGATACTAGAATATATTAATAACAAACATCATAATTACATAATAATATGCATAATGGTAATTTATTATTATATATTATTCATAATAATAATAATAGTAGTAATAATTATTATTATAATAACAATAATAATAATAATAATAATAATAATAATAATAATAATAATAAAGAGAATTATACAATGAGGCCATTTACTTTTGGTACAAGGTGGTCACAATTAATCTTGACCATTGGATATGAAATTTGATGGTTGTATTTATTTTATTGACCAAGTACAAATTTTAAAATAATTTTTTTCAAAGTTTGTAATACATCTAAACTATCAAATTTCACATTGGATGGTTATAAATAATTGTCACATCCTTATGTGAAAGGTAAATAGTCTCGTTATATATAATCCTTAATAATATTATTATTATTGTTTTTATTATTATTATTACAATAGTTCGACTGCTTTGTGTGTAGAGCTATTTCTTGAGCTGTCTCTTGAGATTGAAATTTCATCTTCAGTTGTGGTATCCATAATTCCATATGATTGATCAACGTGAAAATGGATTTTCCAAAAATCTTTTCTAGGCATCCAAATGGGGCCTTAGACCTCCCCCGAGTTTCAGGTGAGTCAGTCAAGGAACCAAACGATCTGAATCACCTGACTTGCACCCATTTTTTTATTGAGTAATGATCCTATAGGACCTTCTCCCATTTATATGTGTAGGACCTCAAGGGATTACCATTAGAGTTGATACAAATTTCTAGAAAAGTTATCATATGGGTATGAGACTTGATTTTCCAATAGATCGACTTATGTGTATAGCACTCTAAAGGATTACCATTAAAGTTGGTGCGGATCTCTAAAAAAGTTATCACATGCATGTTAGACTTTTTTTTAAAAATCTATGCCAAATTCAATGGTGATCCTTTGGAGTCCTACATACATAGGTGGGAGAAGGTCCTATAGGATCACTTTTCTTTTTTATTTTCAATTAATTTTTTTTTCCTTAATCAAGAGCTACTAAAATTTTATTTCAATTAATTTATTTTTCTTAATTAAGAGCCACTAATGTTGCCCTTAGAAAGAAGTTGATCTAGTCATTCACTGAATTGTAAGGGCATCAGCTTCTCAGCCAAGATCCAACATTTTTGGAATCTTTCACAATATCAGGAAAATAAAAAAAATCGTTATTAAGGAAAGTCATGATCCACAAACAAAATAAACGGCCAGCAATTTTTCATAAATAGAAAGAAATCCACATCAATTTACTCAATTTGATTTAATTAATATGAAGTTTAAATGAGCACCAAATAGTCACGGAAAATAAGGGATATATTAATACATTCTCAGACGCCCTGGTTCAGATGCTGCCGCTTTTCTCTCTCTCTCGAACTGCTCCTGTTTCTCTCTCTAAAAAGAATCATAAGCGCTTATTATTACCCTTTTTCAGGTTTCTCTCTCTACAGCTCCTGCGTCCACTCTGTCTATTCAACGGGTTCTGTAGTAACTAGTCTCTCTCTGTGACTGTATCTCTCTTTCTCTCTCTAAGGGGCTCCTCGCAACTGTGCAAGGATCTCTGCTTTTGACTTTTGCGGTCCTTCTCTCCATCTCTAAATAGAACACCGGAAACTGCGGGGAGAAATGATGGCTTAGAACCAACAATTCATTATGAGAGAGAGAATAAATAAATGGGGGATTGGAGAATAGTGAATTTTAGCCTGTTTTGCTCTTCAGGCTCATGGTGAAGAGTGTTTCTCATACTACATTGGCTGAAAGTACTGATTTTTTTCAGGTTTGCTTGCTTTTGGTTTTTTTTTATTTTTGGGTAAACTTCGGTTTTGGATTTGGGTTATTGTAAATGAAGCTGGTAGTTTTGCTTGACTGAAAACATTGATTTTTACAGGTTTTTTCTGGGTTATTCTTGATAAAGTTTTGGTTTTGGGTTTTTGCAGATGAAGATTGGAGATTTGCATGCTAATTGAGCTGGTGATGTTGATTAATTCTCATGATGCGAAGTATTAGACCCCCAGTAACCAAGCAGGCAACCACACTTTTGGTAAGCTTTGCTGACATTTTGAAACAATTCAAGTACGTTTTTTTTTTTTATTTGTTTTTAAACTTTGTGATAAGATCATAAAAATAACTCCTGTTTTCTGAAATTTAATTATAACCTTCTAAAATCCATAACACCAGAGTAGTAACACAATTTTCCTTTTTTTCTTTTATTCTAAGTGTTGTGCTTGTCTTTTTGCTTGTTCAATTTCCTTGTCTGTTTTACATTTCGAATGCTATCCAAGTAGCTATGAATCCTTGATTTCCAGTTCTGGGTATTATATGTCAGCTTTTCTCAAGCTCTTTCTTTCCTTTTTTTTCTTTCTCAAAAGGCTTTTCCTTTTAAGGTACTACTGAGTATGTTAGAATTATTTATTATTTTTAATCTTTCTCGTGTATACCTTTTTTGGGGTGAATTTGTTAGGCTTAGATTTCTATCCTGTAATTTATAAGTGGTGCTCAATGTGAACAACTTTGTTCGCGGTCAAATATTGGAATGTATAAAACATTTGGAATTTGAATTATAATTTTATTTATTCATTTTTCTTCTTCTAATCACAGGTTGCCCTGAAATGTCGACCTTTGACAGGGGCAGCGCGGCGGAAGAGCCGTGATATCATTAGAGTGATCGATGACAAGGTGGGTGTCATGGTTTTCTTTTTTGCATGGGCTTGAGCATTGCTTGGTATCATGCTTTTTTTTTTTTTTTTTTAAAGATCTTGGGATTCATATTTATTTTTAGGGAATCATATTTACCTTTGATACAAGGTGGTTACAATAATCTTGACCATTGGATGTGAAGTTGGGTGGTTGCAATTATTCCATTGACCAAGCTCAAACTTCAAAAAAAAAATTCTCAAACTTTGTGACACATCCAAGCTATCCAATTTCACATCAAATGGTTGTAAGGAATTGTGACCACCTTGTACCAAAGGTAAATGGTCTCATTATATATAATCCCTTGTTTTTATTATGATAGAAGGAAATCAGATTTTCCATTTTTTTTTTTCCTTTTATCCCTTGTCTGGTGTAGAGTGTTCTTGTTTTGGACCCTGACCTGTCAAAGGACTACCTTGATCGCATCCAAAATCGAACAAAAGAGAGGAGGTATTGCTTTGATCATGCATTCGGGCCTCAATGCACAAACAAGGTATATTACATGCGGTGTTTGGAGTTCCCTTTTGTTATTTTTCATGTTATTTTTGTCTCCTTGTAATCCCTCATTTTCAGATATTTAATCTCCTTTGTCTGCTTCCATTTAATGTAGAAAATAAGAAGAAAACAAGATACAATTGGGGATAATAGCAATTCATTCTAGCGTCAGTTTATTGATAATTTCATTGGCTATCGTGGATAAAGCATATGTGACCATATTAGGCATTCAAATCTTAACCTATTAAGTGAACATCTGGGCCCGAATCAATCATATCCCTAACTAGAGTTTTTTTTTTTTTTTTGAAATGTTTACAATATATATTAATTATTAAGTTATTATTAATTACGGCTATGACATGAGATAATTGTCCAAATAACATATGCAGTGGTGGTCTTCTTTTGTGATCAGCTTGGGAGCCATTATTTACTTTTGACTGATTTATGACGGGACCCAATCTCTAATACTTTTGGAGGCTCATCTATTGCCTCTTGTTAGCAGTATAGAAAGATTCAAGTTGTTTAGCCCCATAGGAGAGTCTAAGCATTTGGAGATGAATGAATGGTGTGATGTGGGAGTTTAGATTGTTGTTTCCATTGTGCTCCTAGAAATCCTAGAAGTTGCAAAAAACAAGTGCAAAATGTCTGAAGGGTTGATATTTTGGAGAGCATCCATAGGTCACCAGGTTCATTTTGTCGCTATAACAATCACAAAATATGCATGAGATTAAGCTAACCTATTGATATATTAAGTTGTTGCTCTAGATGGAAAAATTATATCTCAGAAAGACAGAGAGCTTTCAATCAATAGGTGACCTTCTCATTATTCTTTCTGTCTTTGGGATTCAAGTGGTTCTTTAATCTAGAAAGTATTTCTTTGTAGTGATCACTGATCAATAAAGTATGGTGAGACCAGTAAAAATATCGCGAGAGACTTGGTTAAAATTGGCAATGATAGTGACAATGCTGTTGCTGATAATTGCTGTCACATTGAAGATTATTGGGTTCTATGAATTCTTACAACACGGTGGATCCATAATAGTTATGATGTTCAACAACTTGAACTTCAAGCAGCTGAAATATATACAGGGAAGTGCACACATCAGCATCTTCTAATAATTTTATTCTTTCAAGGGCCTTCATGAGGTACAGGGTATTGGAAGTGCTGCTCATCTGAATCTACGCATAGATAATGTACTGGAGCTTCATCTATGAAAAAAATCCGCGAGGGTCCAAAGATGTACAATATGTTCTTAAACCATCTAAATGGCAGATACATTGATGTACCTGTGGTTGTTGATTCTGAGGTACTTCCCTTGGTCTATAACTAAGCCAAGCATTTACTCTTCCATTTAACTGCCAAAAAAAAAAACATATATTGACACTTAGAACCAACGTCTAATGATTTATACTGCCTATGACATATATAATCGTCAAAATTCCAATTGATTAATTAAAACAAGTCATCATCATTATCATCATAATAGCCTTTTCCCAATTAATTGGGGTCGGCTACATGAATCCTGGTCCATCATCTTGCTCTATTAAGGGTCATACCCTAAGTGAGGCCAACTTTATATCCCCTCAATCTCCAAAATTGAAATACCTAAAGAAAATGAAAGAAATAAGGGGACATTGCAACATTTCCTCCCCCTTAAAATCGACATTGTCCTCAAATTCGTATAGATAATCAAGCTTGTCCTCAAGATCGTGTACATAGATTATTATCGTATTTTATAGATAACACTAACAAGTTGCACCCTTGATGCCATATTAGTCCCCTGCCTCAACTGTCTCTCCTGAATTTTCTCCTTCATCCGACCAATTCCCCTTCATCAAGAATAACTGTTCGGATTTGCAGCATTGTCTTGCATTGTACTTCTCACTATTGTTGTAATAATTCCCTGTCGCATCATTCTTTCATCACCACTGAAGTAAGATGCCTAATGGTTGGGGTTGTGGACTAGGGTGTTGTGGCCAAACTAGAACTTGAAAGTACGCTGAGATGGAGAGCCCGTCAAGGAGTCAGAGGTTAACTTATTATTTCCTTAGGGTGCAAGTAAGAGTATATAATCGATAGGAGTATCTTTATGGTGTCCTTTTGACAAAAAATTCCTTTGAACGGGAGAAAATTGTTTGCTTTCTGCAGCAAGGTTTGATTTGATCGGCCTTGTTGTTCAACAGTAGTATAGGAAAGTATTGGAAGATTAAAATGAGTTCCTAAGATTGCATTGGTCATCTCTTATAGTTTAGATTTTAGAAGGATTGTGTGAAGCTCTTACTTAAGTAAACAACATGACCCAACTGCTATCAGTAACAGATGAGACTACTATGCAGTGCATAAGTTATTTACTTCTGAATATTGTTCTTTGATTGTCCTCAATTGCATTATAATAATTGGTTTTCGTATTGTTATGAAATAAGAAAGATTTCCGGTTGCCTTCCCCTATCATGGTTTCATTGTTAGATTGTGTTTGCTAATTTTTTTTGTTCTTTTGAAAATTTGTCCATGATCAAATTGTTATTTATTTGGATGCACTTCCCTCAGGATGTCTATCAGAAGAGCATTTCTTCTACAATTGCAGGAGTTGTTCAAGGTCTCAATGCCACTGTGTTTGCATATGGGTCAACTGGAAGGTATGATTATAATAGTGTGGAGTAGGCTAACTTTTAACCTCATAGTACTCCATGGTTTGGTTTTTATTTTGTTTTTTTTCTGGGATGGTGTATGATCTGAGAAACATGGGGTCATTCAATTTTAAGTGATATGCTGCCTCTTCTCCAGATTCTGTTGTACCATTGTAAGCTGGAATATCCACTTCTATTGGAATATTGACATCCTTCCTAAATATATTGAATCATAATGCTCTATAATAACCTATGATGCCCTGTTGCATAACTGTAAACCACTGGTGCAAATGTAAAATGATAGGCTGGATTCAAAGCATTTCAGTTTGGTCTGCCCTTGATTTATCCTAGAGCATAGGATGGTACTGGTTAGCTAATTGGCATATGCCTCTACTAAAACATTGAGTTGGGAATGTGCGTTTATCAAAATCTGGAATTCTTATTAATGTCATTGCTTCAGATGATCATTGCTACATTCATATATGCAACATTTGTTTTGTTAAGTTCTTCATGTTGTACTGAAGGCAAGAACTGCAGGTGAATGTCTACCAACAAGCAAATAAGTTTTGGTAGTCACTGTGATGTCTTCACAATAGACAACTTAGTATTGCTCTCTTAGTGAAGCAACATGGGTTTATATTAGAATTAATATATGTTTGTGTGCGTGGCCGTGTGGATATGTGCATGTCTATTTGTGTCTTATTTGGGTGAATATGGGGTAGCTAGTTCCGTCAGAAAGAAAAGAAAAAAATTTAAACACAAGCGATGTAGATTCCTGCCTGTAGCCCAAAAACCCTTAATGAATCATAGAATGCATTTGGTTCTTATCAAGGTTTTACAAGTTAGATGTTCCTGGTTCTCTCAGTTTTCAAATATGTAGGCTTGTCAACTGATCCCATGTCTGATACAAACTTTTATAGTTGCAAAAAATAAAAAGAACTTGAGGTTTTTATCAAGAGAACCAACTGGTTTCAGGCTTGCATGTTAGGGTGTGAATTTGATACATGATTCCATGCTTTAAGAATTTAAATGCTGAGGCTGAACTTCTCGTCTAAAGGCTTGCACATCACTCTGTTATCATTCATGTGCACGTATTTTATGTACGTACTCATTTTGGTATGCATGTTTGCATGCACACCTACACATTTTGTGCCTGTATTCTATGAAGCCACACACTCATACAATGTAATTTTGACTAAGAGTGCACCATATATATCCGTGCTTCCCTGAAACTTATAACTTTGTTCAATAGTTGGTTAGCCGTTTCAAGTTGGTAGCTTGAATGCTATGGATACATTTATTTGAGTTGGCTTTCTAATCCTCTTAATTATAACGAAACCCTGGGACCTATGGTTTTACATTTTCACCAGAAAAGAAGCATCAGAATAATGAATGAGTTAATTTTTTTTTTTTTTTTTTGTAATTTGATACAAGGCTTGGAATTGGTTACTACATTACCTGAATTTTTACTATTGTGTAATAATCATTGTGCAAATCATTTTGATTATTACATGATTAGAGTTACCCCATTTTCTCCTTTGGGTTTCAAAGCAGATACTGTACTTGTCATTATTCCTAAAGATACTAGTTTGCTGTCATGTCTTGCTTCTCAGGTTTCTTGGTATGTAATCTTAGGGCACGTTTGTTTCTTGTGAAAGTGCTTCCTGTGGCCCTTGGGGAAGTTTGTTTTCTCAGAGAGCTTTCCTCTTAGCCTGAGAATGCTCTTTCACACCTAAATAGGTATGAAACCTTTTTTTCACAAAAATACATAGCTTTCCAAAAGGCTGAAAAGCGCTTTCCCAGCTTCTACAGTAACTACTGCTTTCCCAAAAACAAATCTGGGAAACCGATAGTCAAGATTCTTCTCTTGGAGCAAACGTGCCCTTGAAGTGCTTAGGTTCCTGCATCTATTACTCTCTCAACAAATAAATGCTTATAGATTTCTCAGTTTTCAAACTTAGAAGCATTTTATCAGTAACTTATTCCTTTGCATTTATTTCTAGTGGGAAAACGTACACAATGGTTGGAACTAAGGAGGATCCTGGATTGATGGTTTTGGGCTTGCACACAATCTTTGATTTAATTACAAAGGATAGAAGCTCAGATGAATTTGAAGTGACTTGCTCTTATCTTGAAGTCTATAATGAGGCAGGTTCTGAATCCATTGTGCCCCTCCAAATCTGGTTACCAATTAATGTGACGCTGTTATATTATGCCTAAGAATAGTTTCCAAAGACTATTTTCGTATTGCAGGTCATATATGACTTGCTGGATAAATCATCTGGGCATCTGGAGCTTAGAGAGGATCCTGATCAAGGTATAACAGTTGCAGGGCTCAAATGTATCAAGGTGATTTTTTCTTTTTCACTTTTATTTTGAGTTTTTCTAAATAAATTTATTTTTAATCTGGACTCCTATTTATGTTAATAAGTTTTCTTTATCACTGTTTCTATCTTTTCTTTGTGTTGGGATATCCTTGTTAACTTCATCGAAGGAGTATTTCCTTGAGTTGCAGGAAACAACTCGATTACTATTGCAGAATTGAAAATCTTTCAAATATTTCATTAATAAGAACAATAGAAAAAAAATATTAATAATCAAGTCATGTGCATCTGTGCATGCGAAATAATATTACATACCTTCAAGGCCTATGGATGCGAACCCAATTTTTTTATTTTGGTCAATCTCTCTTGCTTAAGATTCTGTCAATTGCTTTTCTGAATCCTGGATTAGAAATTTACCAACAAATATGTTCATCTCTCCATAAGTAACCAACGGCCTGTCTAGTTCACTTTTTGGGACTATTGTGATTACAACCTAAAGATATTGGATGTAATTTCTTGGATTTCCAATAGTCCAAACCAGTGATAGAAAACCCTGATCCACCGGGTAAATCTGTCATCCATGAAACTGGTATGGATTGACAAATTGGAGATCCAGTGCAGTGGATTAGCTGGTTTGGGCCAATCCAGTCTGAAAAAAATTTCAAAAACTTATTAAAAATCACTGTAAATGTTTTATGGGTTTAAAACAATGGGGTAATTGCATTATGAATTTTCATTCTTTTACAAAAATACGTGAATCTAGAAAGGTTTCTTCTTGTTTGAGTGTCTGTTGACTACTACATTCATTCTTGACTACTACATTCATTTTGTAGTCAAAATGGAGCATGCAAGTATCAAGAATATGAATACACGGTCCAAAAATGGAACATTCAATTATCAAGATACAACCTAGTTAAATCAAAGGATAAGCTGTTTAATTATCGTTTGAATGTTGATTTCGTTTGTTCAATAGTCAAGGCAAATCATTGATCTGGTTGATGCACGAGTCCGGGGGTTCAGACTCATTAGTATCTGCTGGCTGTATGAAAGTAGGGGCTATGTAGGATACTAGGGGTGTAAAATAAAAATTCTCTTTTTCTTTTATTAACAGCCAGGTAATGATACTTCCAATGCCATATTACATAATGGAAGAAGGAAATAAATCCTACTACAAACTGTGGATCTTATCTCTTACTAACCTAAAGGAAAAATTTAAATTTTATTCATGAACTTAACTAAATTACAAGTAGAATTATAAGTCAAATAGGAATCCTAATACACATAGAAATCCTAATACGAATAGAAATCAAGCACAATAAACTGAGAATTAAGGCTGGAAACAAACCAGGAAACTAGGAAGACTTATCTGAACTTTGCCTAGGGTCACCCTCGTAGAACTCAACACAATCCACACCTTAGACTGATGGTGAACCGATCCTTGGTTGTGCTTGAGTCCTCAAAATCTGGGAAGCAACTGTGACAATACACTCTATCATAATAGTTGAGGCTAAGAGCATGAACTCTAACACAATTGGGGTTTCTTTTCAACCCTTAAACTTTGGGCATCCCAAAATGTTCAAACTTTGGGCATGTCCAAATCTAAGCTCTCCATCCTTTAGATCAACCATCATGATCAAGGAGGAATTCTAGAACCATTATTTCTCATATCCTTGACCCATATTCGCTTCTATTCAAACTAGGTTGCGCCTTCTAGAATCCAACACAATTAGTACTCTTTCTCACATAGAAAACACTTCAAATTTAATTAAAAATCTGAAGTCAAAGTAGAAGGTCCAATTTGGTCAAAATCCATAAACAAACAAGAATATCTTTTTAAAGATTACCATAACTTGGTCCATTACAAATTAAGAAATCTAGTCTAGGATGTGTGGGACGTGTGGACCCCATGTCCCACATGTATGTGGGGGCTAGGCCCTTGGCCCCCTACCCAGGTGCCACAATGCCCCCTTGTAATTTTGGAAATTTCAAAATATGCCCTTTGAGGGTTTTAAAGCATTAAAATAAATTTAAAAAATACTTAAAATATTTAAAATTCACAAGGGCATAATTAAAGTCGAAAAATAGTATTTTTGGGTTTCCAAAAATTTCAAATCACCTTTTTTATTAAAAAAAGAAAAACTAGTAGTAATTGGTACCAATGGGTTATGCCAAAATCCATGATCCACAATCTTCTTCTCAAACCAACCCACGAGACACATGACCCATAATCAATCACATGGGTTCATGATTGGCCTGTCAAAGCTGGCCAATAAATGGCAGGACCACGAGTAGGTGCTTCAGGTTCCCCTTAACAGCGAGTCATATCCATAAGGATGCACATGCACATATCACTATAATGCAAGGGGATACTATCTTGAACAAATATACACTGTGCCCCTGTATAGGTTGCTTCCTAGTATGCGGCTGTCACGTGTACATGCTTTGCGGTGGTTTGTTGAGGATTTGGCCCTTCCCTCATAGGCCCGCAACCGTAAACAAGAATCCTAGTAGCTTCTTAGCTCTTGTTATTATCCCTGCGCAACTCTCTAGCCTCAATAAGGGATGACCTACTGAAGCGCTCAATGATTGTGCCTATGACCAAGGATAAGGGTTTTGGACATGACTTGGGCCATAGATCGTCCAACCCAAGGTCAATCAACTGACACTCCCACTGGAGCGTGAGCATCCTCTGTAAATTATTTATTTTTATGTGCTCTAAAGGCCTTTAAAGGCCACAAACCCCAACACTGTACTTGCCCCATTGGTTCATGAACGAATCGGGCATGATGAACTGCTCTCGAAGTTTCCAACGCTGGTCCACCCCTTGTGCTCACCCCTAGCCTCTAGCTGTTGAGGCTTGGGTTGCGTATCTCTGGGCTGTGATTGGGTGGCCCCAATATCATCTTCTCTCCCATCTCCCTCCGTATCCTTCCCATCCCCCTCAACAGGACCTCCTCCATTTCTTACGAATTGCTGTACTAACGGGTCACCTCCTCCTTCCTGTTCCTTTGCACCTTCTTCATCATCTTCCTCATTTATTGCCTCAAGGAAGCTCTCTTATGTAGCACTAGCTTCTTCTCCGCCACCAATGACTCCTTTGCTCTATTCACGACAAATATTGCATCAAATTGTAATGACATATACTATGAGGTTAGCAAATTCCTTTTAGGAGTGTGTAGCAATTGAAATGTACTCCAATTTTGCTTCCACCTAGTGGTAGAGCTTGTATAAGAAAACACCTTAATTGCTATCTAAGCGAGGTGCGTCAACTTGGATCCATCTCAATGTAAGAAGCCATAGTAAGTTAAGTTGTAAACGAGCCTTCGGCCTCCCTATAATATAAAGTTGAGAACAAGGGTATATTTTAATGCTTTCATTGAACCTTACAAATGCATTAAGTCTAGCAATTTCTTATATTGAAGCTTAACTCTTACCATGTGGAGGCCTTTTTCCTTGACCCTAAACTTCTCAATCAGTTGCCTAAGTAGGAAAATAACTTCAATTGTTGACTTTCCTGGCATAAAATCAAAGTGATTTTCAGATATAGTCATTTGATGCCTTAGTCGTTGCTCAATCTCTCTCTCCAAGAGCTTCATAGTATTGCTCATAAAATTGATCTCTCGATAGTTCACACAATTTTGTATGTCTCCTTTGTTCTTGTAAATAGGTACCATAATGTTTTTCCTCCATTCGTTTGACATTTTCTTTGTCCTCAACACCTTGTTGAACAACTTCGTTAGCCAATCAATGCCAATCTCCCCCATGCACCTCCAAACCTCTATCAAGATACCATTTGGTCCTAAAGCCTTTCCTATCTTCATCATTTTCAAAGCTTCTTTCACTAAACGATTTATGTGGTCAATAAATTTAAAAGAAAAAAAAAATACAAAAAATATAACAATTTATAGAATAAAGATGGATATGATTTATGTGATAGTAGGTAATTTAAATTCTTCATTATCTCAAATATTTTGGCTGTGTGAGATTTTGAGTCCCCTAATAGCCTGATAAAAAGTAATAGAGTTGTCGTCCTAACGCCTAATTTTTAGTAGGTTATATGTTTAAATACGATTAACGTGTAAAACAAGGCAATCTATTCCATCATCATATAACATATCCAAAATTCCAAACTTCACATAAATATCCAAAATTCCCAATTTTACAGTTGAACTCCAAAGAGGCAATAACCAAAGTTTATGAAGGCATTATTAGAAGATAATCAACTCTTAATCAAACAATTCATATGATGATTCTTTATATACATGTGCATCCCGCATTTGAAGTTGAGGATGTAGAGGCATCATCATCACTACCATCGGCCTCCTTCACTTATACTTTGTCTTCCTCAGTCTCCTTTGGGTCCGCCTCCTCCTTGTTGACCTCTAGAACTGATGTACAACTTGACCCACCTTTATTCCTTTGCGTTCTAGTGCTAGGCCCAACTGGCATATCTTAATTCTTCTTTAAGAACTTTGGATTCAAGAAAATAATCCAAAGATGTTTTTTTTTTTTGCTTTTGGTTTTTAATCACCTAACAACCACCAAAAGTGGTTCTGATGGGTTTTTGGGAGCGTGGGAGTTGCCCATGCCCATGGGCGAACTTTTTTGCCATCAGCATGGGTCGTATATGCAGGTGTATAGATCATTATGTTATGCACCCGCATATGCAGGTAATGTGTCACATATACAAGCACATCCTTTCATATGTGGCCGTATAATGCAATATGGGTTATGACGTTGCATTTTAAAACTATGATGACTTCTCATCAATCTTTCAATGCAATATCTCATTGCGTCCATGACCCTTTTGGGAATAATAGGCACCGAAAGAAATATTTGGGGTGGAAAGAGAAACTTACACAACACGAAGAAGGAGAGACCATTACCTTCACAACGATGAAATATTTAAATGTTTAAGCTTCAAAACATATAAATAAGTTATTGCTCGCAAAATGAATTGGTTTGCCCAGCTAATCGGTCCACCTCTCAACAATCTCCTCCACTTTGGTCGCAAAACTACACCGCTCTCGGATAGCTGCCTTCGCTCTCTCCATCCTTTTAGAGAGGATCCCCATGGTGGATTTCTTGTCAACATCCATCTTCCTTAACAATGTCACTAAAGGAGCTGTGGCCGCCATAACGCTGGAACGCTTAGACCAGAACCTATGATTAGTGACTATGCCATGCAATTCATCCCCTTATGGGACCCTGAGAGGCGGTCTTTTTCACTCTCTTTGAAAGGAAACATCTTCAGCATGGCTTGCAATTGTATAATGGAGTCCACGCCAAGTAGTTTATGACATAGTAAGTGATGGCAGACCTGATTACCTTCTTATTCCTAGTAGGTCATCACAATAGTTGAAGGATTGTGGCATGGTTATAGATGAATTTTGACACCGACCTCTCCCAACCTAGAGTCTCTTTCACAATCTTGATCTTCCCTATCTCCTGTAAATGAGATCAAAGCAGTGGGTAGCACATGGGGTCCAATATTAGATGGTCCTGCAGAAACACATGCCCTGACATTATCGATGCTAATCTGGACTACATGTTTCTCTCCCACCTCCTCAAAGTTTCTAGTCCATTGCTTTTTGCCATGAGCTTCTATTCCTTTTTTATCCTGAGGATGAAGGCCCTCATAGCATACAAGCTCGGTGGCCCAATCCTAGGTGAGATACTGCATTGGAAGATTGAAGAGAACTCATAGGAGCCAAGTACAGGCACTAAGGGAGGTAAGAGTTAACCTTTGATGTAGGAATTTTCTAGACTTGATGTATTTGTGAGTTTAATTAAAGCACTAAAACATGTTCTTTCTTTGCTTTATATTTATATCGTTGCAGAAAGCTCGTTTGCAACTAGACTTGCTAGCGCTTCTCGCACTGAGATGGATTTAGGTTATCGGTTAACTAATTATGTGTCATTTCATATCCTTCACATTATGAATTTTTTTTGACCCATCCATACAAGGCCCTTTGCATTTTATTTCAGCTAAACAATGGGAGTTATATGGTTTTGACACACCTCACATAAGGAAGATAACAATTAAGATGCCTCCTTAGACATGTCTAGCTACTTAGTGTGATCGAAACCGGAGTACGTTCCAGTGGTTACACACTCCTAAGAGGAAAGCGAAACTGGAGTGCATTCCAGTGGTTACACACTCCTAAGAGGAACTTGCTTCAAAAGCTCGTATATGTTCCTTACAAATTGAATATCCAAGAGCGACAAGTAAGTAGGAAAATGAAGGATAAGCGGAGCAACCAATGCTATGTAAGAGAGCATTGTTTGAGGCAATAAGTGAGAAAGATGACGAAGAAAGTTTGGACATGCAAGGAGGTGGTGACCCATTAGTATTTGAGCAATTCATAGGAGATATAGGTAGTCATTTACCTGTTGAGGGAGAGGAAGGAGGAGATGAGTTGTGGTGGGGAGATGGGAGAGAGATGATTTTGAGGCCACCCAGTCCTAGCCAAGCGATATGCAGCCCGAGCTTCAGCAATCAGAGGTTGCGGGTGAGCACGAAGGTGTTGGATATGATGATATCCAAAATCACCCACATAAGGAAAATCCCATAGCATGTGGGATTGGGATTGACATTGATGTTTCTTAAAGAAATCCAAAAAGATTAGGACTCTTGTCTATATCTCTTAGTTTTGAGATATATGTAATATTGATAGAAGGTTTCCTATTTAGTATGGATTCCTAACCTTGTATATATGGGATGAAAGATGAAAGATGAAAGAATATGTGTGCCTTATTTGGGTCACCATATGGGAATGTGACTTCCTCTAGAGAGAGAGGGGTAGGGCCCTCCTGTGCATGAGAGGCAAGGCCTCCCCTTAGAGAGAAGAGAGCTTTCTATGGGGAGAAACATTGCAATGATGCCTCATGTAGATTGAGAGACTAATTTCTTGTAGAGAAGTGGTTCCCATGGAGATTTTGGGTGGTTTCCCTTTTTAGCTAGAGAAAGTCTCAGTTGTTCTTAAGAATGTTTTCTTGGACAGTGGTCTAATTATGGAATAGAGATGAGACAGATTGGCAGTGGTGCCAGTCGGGAGAGTAGGTCTAAAAGGGGTTTGTTTGATTAGGTTTTGTCAAGGGTTAGAGAGGTAACTTTATGTCCCAAAATTTATGATGCAACTTTCATTAGTATAGTGGATTTCAGTTTGCCGTGCCCGTGGATGTAGTCACATATGTGATGAGCAGCATAAGTTTTGGTGTTCTTTTTTTGTTATTTCTTTCTTGCTTTATTTTTCTTATTTGTTAGTTGTTTTGTTTTTCTCGTACTTTATTTGTCAAAAATCAACCCGAGTCGGGTTTAAAGCTTCCACGTACAACAAGTGGAATCAGAGCCTGGTTTGGGGTTGTTGGTATGGCGGTCAAGGTTTCTAATGCAAGGTTTGAGGTGGAGAAATTTGATGGCAAACGCTATTTTTCAGCAAGAATGATGAAGACATTTATTTGGCAAAAGATAAGAATTTATAAAGCAATCCAATGGATGTTGGCATGGTTAGCAAGTGATTTTGATATCAAGGTGGAGATTGTTGGATATGATTATCCAAAATCACTCGCATAAGGAAAATAATTATGTGGGATTGGGATTAATATTAATAAGTTTCCTAAATGAAAGAAAAATCCAAAAAAATTAGGACTTTTGGGTATATCTCTTGGTTTTGGGATATATATAATATCTATGAGAAGTTTCCTATTTAGCTTGGATTTCTAACCTTATTTACATGGGATGAAAAATGAAAGAATATGTGTGCCCTATTTGGGTCACTATATGGGAAAAGTGGCTTCCTCTAGAGAGACGGGGGTAGGGGCCTCTCCTTAGAGAGAAGAGAGCTTCCTACGGAGAGAAATATTATGACGGTTCCTCCTATAGATTGAGAAACATTGCGATGGCTTCTCGTAGAGAACTGGTTCCCATGGAGATTTTGGGTGGTTTCCCCTTTTAATTAGAGAAAGTCTCGGTTGCTCTCAAGATTCTCTTTCTAGATTGTGGTCTAGTTATGGAATAGTGATGGCAGAATGGCAGTCGTGCTGGTCGGGAAAGCAGGTCTAAAAGTGATTTGCTCAACTAGGTTTTGTCGAGGGTTTGAGAGGTAACTCTATATCTCAAAATCGATGATGTAACTTTCAATTATATAGTGGATTTCAGTTGCTATACCTGTGAATGTAGTCAGATATGTGATGAACCATGTAAATTCTGTTGTTGCTTTTTCTATCATTTCTTTCCTGCTTTATTTTCTTACTTGTTGCATGTTCTATTTTTCTCATACTTTAGTTGTCAAAAATCAACTCGTCGGGTTCAGAGCTTACACGCATAACAGGTCGTTGTATTAACCTTGGGGATTTCGGGCTAAAAGGGCGGTTTACCATCCATGATTCGTTCATGAACTGTTGAGGAAGGTGTAGTCATTGAGATACTAACGAGTTTGAACCCCGAAACTTGTACATCAATCAGCTCAATGATTTTTCCCGACAATTCAACGAGTGGAATTCAACATTCAAATGACAATGAAGCAACTTGTCATTCGTTTTGTATTTAAGTTGTTTCTTGATAATTATGTGCTCCATTTGGGACTATATATTCATATTCTTGATAATTATATACTCTATTTTGACTGTGAAATGAATATAATGGTCAACAGATACAAACATGAAACAACTCTCAAGTTTCATTTACTTTTAGAAATAATGAAAAGTCATAACTCAATACCCTCGTTTTTTTTTGAAACCCATAAAACAACATCTATATACCATTTTTTTCAATCATTTGTATAATGAACTTGGAGTGCATTAGAGCACTCGGTTTCGAAATATATGACCCTATTGCAGATATAGATACTGATATTTGTGTTATCCAGGTAAACTCAGCTGATAAAATTCTTGAACTCTTAAATTTGGGAAATAGCCGGCGCAAAACAGAGAGCACAGAGGCAAATGCCACATCTTCACGGTAGGTTGCCCATGGACATGACATGGGAATGGATTTTGTTATCATTTTTATGTGGATCCCAAATATATGGACTTGTATCGTAATTAGGCAGCTGAACACTTATGTTCTGAAGGTGCTTCTGATTGCCACCTTCAGGTTGGGGTTTCAAACCTGACTTGCCGATCACACCCTCCCCCAGATATTCTTCTACCATGTTTCTGACTTGACAATGTATGTTTTAATTTCACGCTTAATGGTTAGTTCCCATTTCAACTGATCCAAATGTCTTGGGACATGGGTCATACATACATTGGTCTTTCGAACATGTCTTGAGAAGTTGCTAATTTCTCATGAAATTTTTGTCCTTGGCCCAAACCATGATAGGCTTAGCAACTGATGCTCACAGTTGATCTTTGTTGATTTGTTTATGGTAGTCTTGCATTGAAGTTAAAGTCATGGAACCAATCAAATAAAGAAGTTTCAGGTCATGCTACCTTGATTTTGGCTTGATTAAATAGGCCAAAATTTAGCGAATTTTGTCCAAAACATTTGTAAATGGTGTTTTCGCCAGAACTTGTACTGAAATTTGAAATTTCTGGACGCAATGTTTTGACCTTAGCAAGCACTCCCATGGAGATTGTGGATGTTTGTTTGTTTATAGTTCTGATGATTTTCCTTCTATGTCGACAACAGTTCACATGCCGTGCTAGAGATCATCGTCAAACGAAGTCAGAGAAATAAGTACTGTAGTCAAGTTGTAAGGGGAAAACTTGCCCTAGTTGATCTTGCTGGCAGGTAGGCCCTTCTTTGAAAGAGAACAATTGGCAATTTTATGTCCCGATCATCTTCTCAACACCTCCCTGTCCAGTGCTTCTCTACTAGTAATTAACTTTCAACTGCATTTCAGTGAAACAGCTTAATTTCCTTGAGAATATCTACTGGTTTCTAATATATTTTCTCTCTCTCATCTTCTCTGTGCCCAAGTGCTCTTCTATTAATAAGATTTTATCATTCATTAAAAAACACAGTGAAAGGGCTTCTGAGACAAATAGCGGAGGACAGAAGCTTAGAGATGGGGCTAATATCAACCGTTCGCTTCTTGCATTGGCCAACTGTATCAATGCTCTTGGGAAACATCAAAAGAAAGGCCTTGCATATGTGCCTTACAGAAACAGGTGAACAACTTGTTATTTTTGTTACGTATGTCTTGATGCAGATGGATGCTTATTTAAAGAAAAAAAATAGCCACCCTTAAAAGTGAAATTACCCTAAAATGCAAAGACCAGTGCAAAAGCTATAGTTTATTGGGTCATAAACATCTCTGATGAAATGATGAACGGTAAAGTAGAGATAGAGTGGGACCCACCATCAGGGTTGTGTACAACAAGATGGGTCCCATTCTTCATCATTGTTCATCAATTTTCATTGGATGGTGATGACCCCAATGGCCTGGTCCTTCCATAACCATTGGCTTATATGATAATTTTCCAAAAAAGAAAAAGCCTTGAAGTAAATGAAGAATAGCTGATACTTTAAGTTTATTGCAGCAAGCTAACACGTATACTAAAGGATGGTCTGAGTGGTAATTCTCGCACAGTCATGGTTGCCACTGTATCTCCTGCAGATGACCAATATCACCACACCATTAATACGCTCAAGTATGCAGATCGAGCGAAGGAGATAAAGACCCACATTCAGGTATCAGTCCGCCACATGGAATGAGTGATGATTCTCTGAACAGCTCTTGTTTTTTATAACTAATACTTAGAAGATTTCGGTATGTTTTTTCTTTTATTTATGTTTGGAAAAACCTCTGAATAGCTGGAAATGATAGTGAGTCCACGATTTTGTTGTGAATGCCTATGAGAACCTTCAACTTTAAAAACTTGACAAAGATATACATTTCAGCTGTTCCTTGAAGTATTATGAATATTAGTAAAAGAACTTTAAGTAACATAGATGCGGACATGTATGTCCATTTCTGGAACAGGTATGTGAATTGGAAACTTGAATTCTGAAAAAGCACGTTTGGACCCAAAATGTCTGTGCCATTATGTGAAAGCCAGTTGCATTTTATGTATTTTTCCGAAATTCATTATTGGTATATGTCCTCTGGAACTTTGAACATATAGATTGGGTTCATGCTTTTCAGAAAGTAGCCCTTCTTTCATAGTTTTACTTGTAGATATGCTTATTTTTCAGAATTCAGTAAAGAAAAGCAGGCACTTATTTTTAGCATTACTTTAGAGAGGAGCCTTTTGGAAATGTTTGTGGGCAATTAAGGTTCATGGTCCAACTTGTATTGTTTCTACATTTTGAAATGTGTGTATGTGTCCGTGGTGTTTTCATATGTGGTTAATCCCTAAACTTACATTTCTATGTTTCCTAAGATTAAACATAATGGCATGGAATTGTGGCCTTTGTAGTAATAGTCAAAAACCAAGATTTCGATGGTGATTTGATTGAGGCACCTTTGGAGAACTAGTATTTTCAACGGTGTAGTAGTTTTGCAAAAGACGGATTTATTATTGAAGTGTAATTTTGTGAATATCAAATAAGTCGTTTCCCTCGTGGATTAAAAACAAGTTTATTCTATAGAGACACTGCATCCATGGCCACGGCTGGGAGCCTAGGTTTTTAAGCTTATTTGGTCCCAAGCATGATTGGGTTTTTTTTTTGATATATACATTGTTGATTAACTGTGCAGCAATACATGTCAAATTGTGTATAGATTTTGCCAGTAGGCCTCTGCAAAGTCATTGTAGATTTCAGTCCAAGTTCAAACCAAAATTTGATCTATAGGGAAGTAAACAATGCATAGTACATAGAGAAAGTAAATGGCTATGATTTTAAGAATGCAAACTATTATGTGATAGATTTTGGAAGGATTTCAAATATATTGGTTTTTTCATGGGGAGAAATAAAAATGGCTTTGTGTTGTCCAATTCTGGGGGCAACACACCCGTTCTAAAATTCTAAGTGAAACTCTTTCCTTGTTGAAGGACTCACCCAGCCTTAATATTCACTTTGACTTAAAACTCTTGAAAGTCTTCCTTTTCTCCCCTCTTCTTTCAAGTCTGTGATGCTTCTATTCTCCTGTTATTCATATTTTCTTCAATTTGTGTTTTCGAAGTTGTAGATTTTCACATATTTTCTTGTTTAATGCCCCATTAAAATGTCTGACATCACATGACTTTCAGAAAAACATCGGGACGATTGATACTCATGTTGCAGATTACCAACGGATGATTGACACTCTTCAGGTTTGTGTCGTGCTAATAAAAAGTTTTTCTTTCTTTACAATTTGGTGAACTGTTCTGTTATGTTGATAATTAATAATCTTTTTCTTCACTGAGTATCCTTACAATCCTTTGTGCAGGTTGAGGTTTCCCAGCTAAAAAAAGAATTAGCCGAAAAGGAAACACAGCTGAGTACTAAACCTGTTGAAAAGGCAGCAGATGATGAGCTCTCATGGTTGAATGTTTTAAGCCATGAAACTAGTGAAAATGTTCAGGAACGCATAAACTTGCAGAAGGCACTATTCGAACTTGAGGAAATGAATCTAAGAAACCGCTTCGAGCTGCAACATCTAGATGATGCTATTGCCAAACGACAGGTCTATAACCCAGTTTTATGTCTGGATATATATTTGTATGTGGATGTAAATTCGTGTCTGGATAAATTCAGTTGGGATTATGGAACGCAGCGAAACCCATTAAGCTATTTGGTAAAGGAAAGCAATCTGTAATTCAATGCTGTAGTCCCTTGGAGCCATTGACATTCAATGCAATGATGGGCAGTGATGGAGAGAGGTGGGACCTACTGGTACAGGAGATGATTCCATTTGTGGGTCCCACTCGTTTCATTACCATCCACAATTTCATTGGGCGGTGTAGTTTTGCATAATCCATTGGCTTATGGTATGGTTTCCCTTGATTATATATTTGGTGATACCGCCCTCTTACCAAGTTTTTTTGATCCTTAGGCCACCGAAAAGGATGGAACTGTTGTTCAAGCATTGAGGTCAAGGAGACAAGTTATTCTTGACAACATTCGTGACAATGATGAGGCTGGTGCTGATTATCAGAAGGTTCTTGTTTGAAATCCAGTCTTTTTGGTTTTCCGTTCTTATGGGCAATCTTTTGCATCTTGTTTTTTCCCACTTTATTTTTTTTATTTTTATTTTTTTCATGAATACTTAATTTAGCTTCCTTCTGTTACTATAGGAAGTTGAAGTGAATGAGAAACACCGACGTCATCTCCAAGATATGATCGAAGAAGCCATTCGTAATAATGGGAACAAAACATACTTGCATATTCTGAGCCAATACAGGCTATTGGTAAGAACTAAAAGTTCCCACCCATACCCTTAAGGGAAGCCTTTTCCTTTTGAGATGTATTTCTCTATCAGTTCTTGAAATTTGTCCAAAAGATCTTGAGAGAGGTTCATCTATGAGATTTTGTGTGTGTGTATGTGCACGCACGTGAGTGTCTCTGTGTGTGTGCATGTGTGTGTCAATGAGCCTTGCTAGATCCTGATTCCTTCTCCCAACGGGACTATTTATTGGAAAGATCTACTGCTGATATGCATTCAAAAAACAAACCTACGGCAACAACTTCCACTGATCTTGTGGACATCTCTGCCTGCCTGCTTATTACCTGTCTTTTACATTTCTTGAAAGCATAAGTTTTGATTGTTACTTCTTCAAATCAATCGCAACATCTTTATGTACCTAATGATTGCTGATCTCTCTTTAATTTTTTTTTTCGCTCAGGGAATGGCTAATACTGAACTCCAGTTCGAGATGGCAATTCGTGATCAAAGAATATATAACCAAAGGGAAGCACAAAGGAACTTATGGAACTTGCTCATGGGTTCTGGCCTTGATCGTAAGCAGATAATGGACCTCGCGACCAAGCAGGGAATCACAATAGAAGATTGGTCCACCCCACCTGGTGGGCTCCACAAAAATTCTCCATCAAGGATGAGAAGCCTGTTTTCCCCATCAATGCATATTCCAACCAGTCCTATTCGTTGTGGAGGTGCTCCTTATTATGGTTCAGGGGCTCCTGTGCAACACCACCAAGAGTATTGTTCAGCTGCTTGCTTCAAGGGGCAATGGGATTCCCTCTCTCATACATTGTGTAGGCAGGAAGAGCACCGAAGCTCTATTTATCTCTTGGCTCATGATCACTCTCCATCAGCTTATCTGGGATTGAGGAGTGAGCATTGGACTACCAGAAATCTCCCAACATGTTTCTGTACTCCAGAGGCAGGGAGCAAGTCATACCCTTGGAATGCAGAAAGTCGACGGTCATCAACTGGATCTTCTTGTCTTGAAGGTTATGGGCAAATGCAAGAGGTAGGTTGCTTTTGTCGGCTTCTTGTTATTGGTTGTGTTGCATTCTTTTTGTGGCACTATCACTGTAAAGAGTAGGTAGCTTTACATTTTTTTTGGTGATTGACATAAATTTCCTTGGCAAATTGGTTTAAAAGAACTGGGCTATTAACCCTTTACAGCTTATTATTATTCTTTATTAGTAAAATGATCATGTAGGAGGTCCCTTGTATTTGGTCATGTAAGATTTCCCTTCCCGACCCATGGATTAGGCGCTTAGTGGATGACAGAATGGTGGTTACTAGTATTGGGAGAGTATTGGGGTTAAGTCCCCATGAATTCTCATATCAAACTATTGGGTGGGAACTCCCATACGAGTTGCTAATACAAGAGACCTCCTACATGATCATTTCCCTGATTATAGTACCACTAGTTCGTCCTTATTAACCTTTCCTGAATGATTGCTCTAGCAGTAGTTCAATGTATAAGCACTTGAAGTTTGTCTTGGACTTGCTGAATAGATGAAACCAATTCTTGAAATTTGTAATCTGTTGATGCAAAGAATTGGCCTAAATGCTATTTGAGTTGGACAGACCCTTTCCAGTTTAACCTTTTCTGAATGATTGCCCTAGTAGTTCAATGTATAAGCACTTGAAGTTTGTCTTGGACTTGCTGAATAGATAAAACCAATTCTTGAAATTTGTAATCTGTTGACGCAAAGAATTGGTCTAAGGGCCATTTGTGCCATTTGAGTCACTAAATTGGACAGACCTTCTCCAGTGTAGCCAATCCCAAATGCTCCACCTATAGCATTTTTTCTTCTTAATATGACAAATTATCTGTAGGATGTTCATCTATTCTGCTCAAGGTATAAATGAAAAATCATATACATGCATTAATGAATACATTTGTATAGATACATTCACATACGTGTGCACATAATTGTGTATGTACTCTGAATTCAGTAGACAAAGCATGCATACATAATACACATTTCATATGCACACAGGCATGCATGTCTTAGTGGATACATATCTCAAGTTCCTTGAAATCGTACTAATGAATGAATATGCTCACTATGCATAAGTTTTGAATTGATGCATGACTCTCTCTCTCTCTCTCTCTCTCTCTCTCTCTCTCTTTTGTTCTTTAATCATATTCAATGGTTGACACTAGGATAAACATTTGACACAGGAAACATGGCATGCAACTCGGCTGCTGCAAGAGTACGGTGGTCACAGCTCATGTGAAGAAATGAAAGGCAACAGTCTTCACAGCACAGAGGCCAAATCCTCTATTCTCAGTTCTCACCAGGCTTTTTGTAACTCTAGATACTCAGGGCGCCCTGATAGACCATCGCACCCAGCCACAAGCCCAGGTCCATTTAACTCCACCCCTAACTTCAGATGTCCCCCCTATGGTTTTCTATAGTCTCTCTGTCTCTCTCTCATATTCTGGGTAGGTGTAGGCAGGGAATTTGAATCTGAAACCACCTTGGGGTTTTGAGCAAACAGCATCATATCCCGAAGGTTAAAGTGTGAGATCCTTTTAGATTTTTTGTACCATATGTCAAGGAAGTTGTGAACTGTGCTCGTATCTATGCATTCACAATACAGTGTAAAAATCTCTTAGAAAAAAGAAAAGGGAAGAGGGAAAAAGGTTATGCATAGGCATCCAAATTTTGCGTTTCTTCATCAGTGATGTGGATATGGTGGTTTCTTATAGAAGCATAAGATTTTTCACGTTAGTCAGCATTTTAATACTCGGACGAGACCATTTGGACTCAGCCGAGTAACTTGGCCTCACCCTATGGGTGAGGCGAGTTTTTAGTTCAATTTTCTTAACCGCTCAAATTTACGTCGAATGTGTTATAAAGTCTTTCTGGTTAGTATTACACCCCCCCCCCCCCCCCCCCTGGTCAGGCTGTCAGGGTTTGAACCCTACTGTTGTACACTACTTTTAAAAAAGTTTTCATTTTTTATGTTCTAAAAAGTATCATTTTTTACGTTCCAAAAAATTGAAACCATATTTTAAGTTCCAAAAAATTGAAGCTCCAACAAGACTTGAACTCAAGACCTCGTAACGAGGTCCATAAACACAACTGCACGAGGTCCATAAACACAACGCTGCCCGAGGTCCATAAACACAAGGCGTACTAACCAGCACGCCATTTTACGGTGTATTCTTGTAATATATAATCATTATTTATCTTCATTTTTTTTTTTTTTTTTAAAGTTAGACTTTGGGGAGTTACTCAAATTCGCTCGAGTAAATTGCCTCGGCAAGGGCCCGAGTACCTTGGCCGAGTTGATTCTTTTAATACTGACGCTAGTTCTCATAGTTGCAGTTGAGGAGGTTCTTTTTGTTGTATTTTTCCAACATCTCTTAGCTTTAGAATAGATTAAATAACCATTGTCTTCATATAACCATATTTGCTAGTTTACATAAACAGAAAACTGTAATATGTGTAGTGACATAGAAAACTCTAATTCAAAGAGACGCCAGACTGAAGATATGAAAAAGTTATGACCTTTATTAGATTCAAATCCAAACAAATTCTAAGCTGCCCGGTTTAGGCATACGAATTTTTAGTGATAAGATCATTTCTTTATGTATTCATACAAGAATGATAAGCATCCACGTTTGATCCAACATTTTTCACAAGTTAACGTGTTTTTTGTAGTCCTTTTTTAACCCATGTTAGTGAAACACCCATGAAACGAAGGGAATTTTTTTTTTAAGAAGTATTTTTTAAAAAAAATCTAAAAGAAGGCAAATCTCAGGTTTTTCCCCTTACTTGGTTCATACTATTCATCGAGGAGTCTAGATTTTGTAATCTGGGTGTGGTTTGAATGAATTGTAACTTTAAGCAATTAATGTAAGGTGTGCCACCAAATTTTATTATAAGATTAATTTTGGTGTAAAATTTTTTTAGGATAGCTTAAGAATTTTCATCTTTAATTATAAAATTTTTAACTAAAATTAGTTCAAATAAGGTAAATCTATAAACATATGAAAATTTTGAAAAAAGACGGTCCAACAAGTGTGTTGCAAGATGCACTATTTTTGAGACTCAATTTTTTTTTTACTTTTTCATATTCATACATCTCAATGTCGAGATGATCAATTAGAGGTTTAAGACTTGGAATAGCACACGGGGCTGGCAATAGTTAGGGCCTAGGCCAGCCTAGCTCTACCCCAGCCATGCCTTGACCTGGCCCTTGAGCTTCATTTGTGGCCCAAACCCTAGTTTTTAGAGCAAGGTTGAGCAGCCCATTACCCTAACAATACGCAAGTACGAATGGCAATGGGCTGACTAGCCTGACCCATTGGATTGGACTTGAAAACTAGGGCCCGTGCTAGAGGAGCGCACTAGGGCCTATACAACTGTTAGAATTTGTGGGAGCATAGAATGGAGAGAGAAGAAGAGAGAACACATCATTTACGTGATTCAAGCCGAAGCCTTAAGTCTACAGAACCAAAGCCTAAGTGGCTAAATCTTCATTATTTGGATGAATCTTTACATCAAGAAGTACCAAGAAGTACATCTTCATTATTTGGATGAATCTTTACATCAAGAAGTACCAAGAAGTACCTCTATATATAGAGGGCAATAATACAATTAGAAGAGATAATTACGGTATGATAACTTGATGACCAAGTAACTTGGTATCTATCTTCTAGATACCTAACCTTATCAAGAGATATATCAATATGAATCCAAGATATCCATATCCCAACACTCCCCCTCAAACTCAAGATGCTTCGATACAAAGCAGCTCGAATTTGAACAATACTAAGTTGTCAAAAAATAAAAATACAAATCACATGTTACCATGGTCTTCCAAGAAACAACCTTTCTTGGGCTCTCTACTTTCTTCTAGAGACTTTCTCTCTCTAGGGTCTTCCAAAAAACAATTTTTTTTGGGCTCTTTACTTTCTTCTCTTAAGGTCTTCCCTCTTCAGAAGCTTCTCTGAAGATCTCTCTCTTTAGAGGCTTCTCTGAAGATCTTCTCTCTTCAGAGGCTTCTCTGAAGATCTTCTTTTTTCAGAGGCTTCTCTGAAGATCTTCTCTCTTCAGAGGCTTCTCTGAAGATCTTCTCTCTTCAGAGGCTTCTCTGAAGATCTCTCTTTTCAGATACTTATTTTCTTTCTAGAGGCTTTCTCTCTTTAAAAGAAAATGATATTTCTTTCTCTCTCGTCGAAACATCCTAGATCGAGTAACGAAAAAATCGACGATCATCACACACGATGGAGCAACGAAAAACTTTGTCATCAAACAAGATCAAGGAACGGAAAACTTGATCATCAACTAGGATCGAGAAATTCGATCATCTTCATCTCCTCATTTGGAGACGGAACTCTTGAAGAATTCGATCATCTTCATCTCCTCATCTGGAGATTGGAACTCTGGAATCAATATAACCATAACTTCCCTTTGCATAGTAGTTGGACTGAGCCAGAATCTGGATTTTCTTTAGCAGTTACATTGGAGATGTTGAGTTCATCTCTACTCATCTCATCTCCATATCTCCTATACCCTCCTTCTCAAGTTGGGTGTAGATGCGAATAAACACCCAACTTGCAAAATATAAATTTTTTTTTTCTCTTTTGAGTACAATTATATAAAAAAAAATGCCAATGAAATTGAGCTTCTAGACAATAGCCTACATCGTAAAAAAAATATGACCTCTCTTTTTCTTTTCTTTCTTCTTCTTCTTCTTCTTTTTTTTTTTTTTTTTTTTTTTTTTTTTTTTTCAACAACCCCAAAACAAAGATACTTTTTTTTTTTGCATAATCATCACAATTCAATATTTGATAAGTTTTTCCAACTTTTGCAATTGAACCTCTTCTTCCTCATCTTTTCCTCCTTTTTCTCTCATCAAGGAATTACTCCCCTCTCTCCATCACCTTGTTTCTCCAAAGATCGGACTTTCTCACTCAACACTTCTTCCAAATAACACATGCTTGTAATAAATCTTCTGGCGCAATCAACTCAGTTCCTCTGGCACGATTAAAAAAAAGACAATAAACATCATAAACGCCATCGGATTTCCCAATACCACTTCTGTTGAAACCTCTGGCTTTCACAAAACCAGAGACCCTAATTGTGGCTTTCGAAGGCAAATTCTCAAGGCCGAGACAATATCAAGTCCGATGAAAGTTTTTATGGGCTAGAATGTAGAGATGAAAACTCTCGGTGGTGGACTAGAGGGCTCCGGTAGAGGAGCAAATCAGATTTTTCTTCTTTGCTATGAAATTTCCCGACTTCAGATTTGAGGTTGGCGAGCTTAGATTTGAGCCGAGGAGCATACATGTTAAAATTTCGTTCTGATACCATGTTAGAATTTGTGGGAGCATAAAATCGCGAGAGAAGAAGAGAGAACACAACATTTATGTGGTTCAGGCCGAAGCCTTACGTCTACAGATCCAAAGCCTAACTGACTACATCTTTATTATTTGGATGAATCTTTACATCAAGAAGTACCTCTATCTATAGAAGACAATAACACAATTATAAGAGAATTACGGTATGATAACTTGATGACCAAGTAACTTGGTCTCTATCTTCTAGATACCTAACTTTATCAAGAGATATATACATATACATCCATAATGATGTACATCAATATGAACCTAAGATATCTATATCCCAACAACAACCATGTACGAGCCGCGCTTGGGCTGGCCATCGGGATCATGGCCAGATTAGAGCCAGGAATAGCCCACCACAGACCCGACCAACCCTATACACAAGCGACCAACTTGCAAGCTCCATAAGGTCACTTCATTGATCATCTCAGCTTGAACATATTAGATGATTAAGATTTTAAGATCTAAGAATTGTGTAGGTTATAACAAATTATCTAGACAGTCTATTTCACCCTAAAAATAAGTGTTTATCGTTCCACAAGATTTGTAACATTTTTTTACTTTCAAATTTTATTTTCGGCGTTACAAATTGATTTAGATCTATCATGGAGATTTCCGTTGCTGAAAGTGCTTTCTAGACAAGGATTTGAGGTGAGGCTTTATTTTGTTTTTATAAAGCCTAGGCCTTATAGAAACTTCATCCTAGATAAAATGAAGAAAAATATATAATAACACCATTACTTTTGATATAAGGACGTCACAATTAATCTTGACAGTCAGATGTGAAATTCGGTAGTAACATTTGTTCCAGTAACTAAGGTTAAAGTTCAAATGAAAATTTTTCGAATTTTGTAATATACCCAAGCCATCAAATTTCATATTGGATGTTTAATAGCTGTGACTTTCTTATACCATAAATAAATAAAATCGTTGTTTAGAACCCCGTAAGTAAAAAAAAAAGAAAAAGAAGGAGAGGAAGAACTATTTTAATGACACTAATTATTACTACTAGGAATAGATGCCACTTAGTAACGAATAGGCGGATGTTCAAACAAAGGCCTAAGGTGTTGTGACAGCTAGAATGCGTAAAATTGTTTGCAATGTTACAAGACTCGTCTGGCCAAGGTACTGGGGTGAGATCGCGTGACGCCCCTGTATGGGACAGGGCCAAAAAGTTTTGGAAAAATATATTAAAAAATATAAAAAATTAAAATAAATGTAGTAGAAGTAAAACAAAACTTGAAAAGTTCAAATATACTTACAGAAAAGTATATAAAAATAGATATAATAAAATTGATTTATAGTTGGGGACATTTAAAATAAAAATAAAAGAATAAGAATTATAGCAAAAAAAGCCCTCACCAATCTTTGTCAAACAATCTAAATTATAGACAAAAAATTACATAATATTTTCCTATTTTTACTTTGTTTTAGAATTTTGAAATTTTTTCGAGGCCATGTGACTCGCCGTGACACTACATTTTGGAGACCTCTCTTTCTCTCTTGCTTGAGCCAACATTCTCTCTCATCTGAACTCCAAATATATGAGAACTCTCTCTCTCTTTCTCATACACCGACATGCACTCGAGCTGGTTTTGGGGATGCTCTCACTTAGGGATGCGGTTAGCATGCGGCCGGCTCATATATTGTAGAAATGCAGGTTTGACAATAAATATATTTTCTAAATAGAATTTGATTCTAATTTTTAAAGAGATTATGGATATAATTTTTTTTGAAAACTAAAAATAATAATTATATTAAAAAAATATTTGAATTGTTAGTTACAATTGTCTTTAAATAGACCACCTATTTACATCTATCTTTAAAATATATGCTTTATACCTTTAGACCGGATATCGTAGAAATGCTATCTAGCCTGCATGAAACAATTGTTCCTCACTTAGCGATCGGGGCCAAATTTGGATAATCCCCTATGGTCGCCATTCAAACATAAATCTTATTTTAGTCATAGGCCTCATAACAAACATTGCCCAGACATCGTACAAACGGGGAAGCACATGCCCCATTGGCAAATGGCTACGATGACGAGATAATATCCCATCTTTTGCCATTATTCTTTCACTCTCTTCTGTACACAACCTCTAGGATTTTATAGGGTGTTACTGGTAAAAAAAATTCATATATATATATATATATATATATATACCAATTTTGGCGCAAGATCTACCCTAATAAAATATCTAGCATTTATCTTAAAAACGTAAAGAGAGCAGAGTTATAAATTATTAATTGTTGTAAAATCGAAACATAATACAAGAAAACACATATGAGAATTAAAGCAAAAATCCAAGATATATCAAGAATAATCCAAGACGTATGAGTGAGATTGTGAAGTTTAGAAGTAAATACAAATTTCAACTGCATCATATATTAGGAAAGAAACAATCTAACTTACTGTTTGCATATACATAAACTGGCAAAGTATTTCCACTCGGAAGGATAGTAAGAAGGTAGAGAGGAAATATTACAATCACACATTTACGAAAGTATAAAGAGTTTACCGACTTTGATGTACAGACGGTTGAAGAGAATAAACCTACTATCTACAGAAAATAGAAAAGCAAAGGAGAAGAAAGAAGAGGAGAGAAGAAAGATGAGAAAGTAATATGAGTCATTATGCTTGCTATTGATGCTTCCTGAGTAGTCCCTGCAAAGCCTGTTGTTTCCAGAGGTGAGAAGGAGTATTTATAGGCAGAAGGAGAGGCTCAGTGCCTTCGTTCTAAAGGAAAAGATGTGGCTAAGGAGGGTGCCGTATCGAAGACGGTAGCTGAGGTGAGACACTTGGCTGGGAGAGATGCCGTGGTGTAGAGGGTAACTCGAAGTGGGACACGTGGCTGGCGTTTGGTGAAGGTTGCGCGTCGGTGAAGGGACACGTGGACGGTTGTGCGTCGGTGAGGGTGACAGGGCATCTTACTGTGGTGGCGGTGGCGTACGTGCGAAGGGAAAAGAGGTCATGTGGAAGACACGTGGGCAGGAAAAGAGGTCTGATGTGACCCCAAATTAGTCACATTAGGATATTACTGTGTAAGGGTCTTGTCTCGGCTGCTTTATACTGTGCAGTGGCATCTTCTTTTAGAGCGAAAGGGACAAAGGGAATCATTTGCTGAGTGAAGTCATATTGAGTGAAAAGGGAATCTTTCTTTTATAGGGATGCCGATATGGTCGTTGTCGACTTGGGCCTATCGGGTCTGGTTATGCGTTTGGATCTTGACTAAAATCTTCGAGAATAGGGTTTTCTGATTGCACTGTTTCTTCTGATGTAGTTGGTCCTGGATTTGAAGAGGCAAAGATCTGCAAGAGATTTTCTTCGAGCTCTTCGAGAGTGTCATTAGGATGGGATAGTCTCATTTTTTTAAGATATGCAGAAAATGTGGGAAGGCTAACAGTATTATTTTCCTGGGTTTGAATTATGTCAACTTGAGGAGGCATACGTTTGAGTGTCAAAGAAGAGGGTTTAGTACTGTAAATATCCCACCATTTGATTTTGATGGTTTTACCAAGGCGAGGGACATATTCAAAATTATTGGTATTATTTTCAGAAAGAGTGTAATCCCATTTTAGAATCCATGGGATTTGATAGATAGCCATAAAGTATAAGTGATAATCATCTTGGGGAGTGCATGTATTATGAATGGCAAATTTTTCTTAAAAGGCTTGAAATTCATCTGATAATATTTGAGTATGTGATCCCCATATCAGGAACCAATGTCGGAACTAGCTAGGGAACCGTTCCAAGATAGGGAATTTAAATTGGACATACCAAGAATGAGTATTATTTGGATTTTGATATGCAAAGACCTTATGCCAGGCCTCAATATACTCAGCATACTAATAATATTTGTATTGAAATTCAGAATTGGCTAACTTTTTGCCTTGCATAAGGTTATTACCCTAATCTTCATAAGTTAATAGTTTTTTAATTTGTAACTTAGATTATGCATATAGTTTAATATTACTTTGATAGAAATGTACGATGGATACTGAACCAGTTTCCATGAGTACAGCCTCGTACCATTCACGAGTCTTGGCTCCATTGGTAGGGTTCAAGTGATTAGTGAGATATAAGGGGGATAATTTATTTGGGTCAATATTGATATGCTTGTCGCATATGGGTATATCAGCCAGAAATGCGGTTTCAACATATACTGACTTAGAAGCAGAGGGAATTTGTCTATTTGGGTATGCTGCTGGAGTGAATGCCGGACTAGGAGTTGGACTTTGAGGAGGAGTTTGGATAAAATGTTCAGGCACATTTGTTGATCTCATAGGTGACATGGGTGTAAGTGGTAAAGAAGCGCTGGGCATAAGAGGCCCAGGTATGGGATGAGGTACTAAGTGCATTTGTTGTTTGCCATGATTATGACTTTGAGATGTATTCATATTTGTATGAGTATTTTGAAAGAATAACTGTAAACCGTAGGGAATAATGTCTTCTTCAGGTAGTGGTGGTAATGTATGGCCCCTCCTGCAAAAATTCACGGATAAGAAAGTCAGGCAAGGAATTAGAAGAGTCGTGAAGATGTTCAATCGAAAAAATTAGTTGAACTAGTAGTACTCTAAGAATTAAAAATAAAAAAGAAATTATCATAAATGATATAGAAGTCCAAATTCAAAATTGGAACATACCAAAGGTTCCAATAGCTGATGTTTATAAAAAAGGTACTTTTGATCTTAAAATGGAATATGCTATCAAAACAGAAGAACAGACTCTATCTGTTACAAGTAACCAAGAGGATTTCCAATTATTATCTAATAAAATATTACAAGTCCATTAAACAAAAAATTATAAATATCTCCATATAGATTTAATACAAATTGCAGTTAAACCTTTAACACGTTTAGGACTTAATAATTCTATCCTGGTATGTCTACGTGACACTAGACATAATAGATTTTCTGACTCATTACTTGGAATGGTTGAATCTAGCCTATGTAGTGGACCAATTTATTTTAATTGCTTTTCTAATTATTCTGTATCACTTACAGATCCAAATATCTTAAATGTTTTAAGTCTAAACTTGAAAACTCAAGGATTTGATATGATGTTAGGTTCCGAAAATATAGCCATTGTCTATCGTATTTATTACAAAGTAATGAATACGTTATGTCCTAATGTGCTTCAAGTAGACACACGAGGACAGACTATATTTGTCCAAACCAATATGGAAAAATCCAATACTATTATACCAAAAACAATATCCTGGTCAGACATTATCTTACCAGAATCATGGTCTATTCATAATGAAAACCAACCATCCCAAACATCTATGCAAAATATTTCAGATAAAATTATAGAACATACAGATGGAAATATCGAAATCCAATTTACTAATAATAGAACTACTATTCCTACTACCATAGTAGATTCTATCGCTGTTCCTCAATTTTCTCCCAAAATTGAACCTTCAAGACAATCTGTTACTACATATACACATAGTCCACATCTAAGGACTCCTTCTTCCACAAGTAATACTCCTCAGAGACTACAAATTGATGGATTAAGAAGAACACCAGATAATATTATTATTCCACAATATAAACAAGCTCAACAAGAACCTGAAGAATCTGACTTCCTTCAAGTCTTACAACTTCAAGAACAATTCGATAATCAATATATCGAAAATGACTATTTATCTGTTGAAAATATAGATATAAGAGAATCGTATCTTAATACATTTGAACCAAAATTAATATCTTTATTTATAAAAAATATAACAAATACCGAAAACAAGGAAACAAAAGTACTTGTTTCTTCACATGGTTAAAAGATATTTTACACCAATACTCTATTCCTATATCAGAATTTCATCTTCAAACACTTGAATCTCAATATACTGTATTTAATACAACAGAGGGAAAACCGATTACTTCAATCCATCCTCCTGAGAAAAGCCTCAAAATCAAGGGAGCACCATCAAAAACTCCCACAGAAACAGATAATGAGGACGAATAATCAACCTCTCAAAACCAAATGATCCTTTATGAAGCTGTAGCTACTCCTTATAAATTAAACAATGCAAATATGTCTCGTATTGAATTACTTCCCCATATAATTGAACAAAACAATTATACAAACCTTTATCTTCAAACTCTTGGAAAACAAACGGTTAGAATCGAGAATTTGTTAACTCCCACACGACAAAATGAACCAAAGAAAATTCTCTTTAAACCTCCTCTTGAAATAAATAAAGACAAATTCTTTATAGGAGATGATAATAAAACTCTCATGGATTAGTTAATATCAAAATTAGAACTCAAAGAACCCAAGAGAACAATTATTGAAACAAGCCCTGGAGCTAATTCCGAAGACAGAGGAAAAGCTAAAATTCCCGTCCATGATAATATGGTTCTTCAAAAAGATGACCCTGAACCTCCAATTAAAAATACTCTGTCAAATATGCAAAAGGCATTCACAGAACATAATATTTCTTCAGACAATATTTATCAAATAAATTATAGCAAAAATTGGCACCCAATAAATGCTAAACCATATTATAAGAGGCCAACTCCTGTTGATATACAATTAGAAGAAGATCTAGTTAGCCATACATCAACTTATACTGGTAGGACCATCAGTAATTGGAGTATTGATGGAATTTCAAATCACCAAATATTAGATACTGTGCGACATATGACAATGTATGCATCAGCATGTAAAATGACTGGTAGCCATGACTAGGAAATAACAAAAGCCATCGTATCTGGATTTACTGGTTGGCTTAGAGGATGATGGGACTTCCACCTCAATGATCAAACAAAACAACAAATTCTAACAAATACTCGAAATTGGACAGCTAAGAATGAACATAACCAAGATGTCCTATACACTGAAAGTGATGCTGTTAATATTTTAATATATACCATCGCCCTACATTTTATAGGTAATGCTGCTATCTTAGCAGCAAGATCTGTTGATCTTTTATCAAATCTTAGATGTCCTACATTATCCCATTATAAATGGTATAAAGACGTTTTCCTTTCTCGTTTACTTATACGAGAAGATAACCATTTAGATCATTGGAAAGAAAAATTCGTAGCCGGCTTACCCTATTTATTTGCTGAAAAAGTGAAAGAACGATTGAAAGGTAAGCTTGGTGGTGTAATCATCTATTCACAATACACCTTAGGAGAATTATCGGCAGAAATATGTACGGAAGGATTAGCCTTATGCACAGATATGAAATTAAAGAAACAAATCGATCAACAAAATATAAGTGGTAAAAAGGAATTAGGAGATTTCTGTGAACAGTTTGGTTATCACATTGATAAAAATAAACCCCATAATTTACATAAATTCCATAAATGTAAACATAAATTTAAATCTAAACAAAAGCAAGATAAACCTCCAAATGTTTCTAAAAATTAAAAGAAATTTACAAAAAGATTTGCTTCTAATAAATCATCCCAAAGAAAAGATAAAAAATTGCCTGTCTGTTATAAATGTGGAAAAGTTGGCCATTACAAAAGCCAATGTAAAGTCAAAAAGAAGATTGCTGCTGTAATCTTAGATGAACAAATAAGTAATAAAATATATGAGATTATCCAAATCTACGATTCTCCATCTAGTTCAGATTTAGAGACTACTTCATCCAGTAGTAATACATCTTTTCTTAGTAATATCCATGATGAAGACCTTTATTGGTCAAATACATCTAGTAGTTCCGAAAACGATGAAGACATATGTAAATGTCCTATTCCTACTTCTAGTATTCATACTTTGACAAAAGAAGACAATCTCATATTAGATTTAATAGAGAAAATTTCTGACCCTGATGAAAAACGAGAAGTAATTACTCAGTTTATTAATCTTGCTAAAACAAAATCAAAACCTATTCCATTAATCAAACCTCCAGATGAATATTATTTTTTTGATATAATGAAACGTATAAGTCAGCATGAAGCCTATCAAAAAGAACCAACCATTGCTGATCTCAAGCAAGAAGTAAATATTGTAAAAACAGAAGTTGCTCAACTAAAACATCGAAAATATTGTCCAATTTAAATATTATTTGGATTTGGCATATCAAAATCCAAATAATACTCGTTCCAAGATAGGGAATTTAAATTGGACATACCAAGAATGAGTATTATTTGGATTTTGATATGCAAGGACCTTATGCCAAGCCTCAATATACTCAGCATACTTATAATATTTGTATTGAAATTTAGGATTGGCTAACTTTTTGCCTTACATAGGGTTATTACCCCAATCTTCATAAGATAATAGTTTTTTAATTCGTAACTTAGAATATGCATATAGTTTAGTATTACCTTGATAGAAATGTATGATTGATACTTAACCAGTTTCTATGAGTACAGCCTCGTACCATTCACGAGTCTTGGCTCCATTGGTAGGGTTCAAGTGATTAGTGAGATATAAGGGGGCTAATTTATTTGGGTCAATAATGATATGCTTGTCGCATATGGGTATATTAGCCAGAAATGCGGTTTCAACATATACTGACTTAGAAACAGAGGGAGTTTGTCTATTTGGGTATGCGGCTGGAGTGAATGCCGGAGTAGGAGTTGGACTTTGAGGAGGAGTTTGGATAAAATGTTTAGGCACATTTGTTGATCTCATAAGTGACATGGGTGTAAGTGGTAAAGAAGCGTTGGGCATAAGAGGCCCAGGTATGGGATATATATATATATATATATATATATATATATATATATATATATATATATATATATATATATATATATATATATAAAGAAATAAAGTAAACTCTTCCCAATGCCTATAGGCGAAAATAAACAGTGTTTTCGCCGATGGGCTCATAAAAAAAAATGAGCCCAATGGCCCAAATTGAATCTGGGCCGATCTAACGATCACAGATGCCTCGACAGTGCTTGAATTTTAATTTTTTTCTACAAATCTAAATCACTTAAAATTTTAGATGTGTGTTGATAAAAAATAGGTGAATATTTGAAAAATATTAAAAAAAAATATTTTATATGAAACAAAATGACCAAAACACCCCTAAAAATTTTTGAGGGTATTTTGGTCATTTTTAATTTTATGGATTATTATTTTTATAATTTTATTAGGTGTGGCTTGATGAAAATAATATTCACCTAAAATTTCAAGTAATTTAATTTATAGAAAAAAAGCTAAAATTCAAATACTCTCGGTCGTTTGATTGGCACAGATTCAATTTGGACCATTGGGCTTATACTATTCTGTGAGCTCGTGGGCTCATCATAATATCTTCCATATATATATATATATATATATATATATATATATATATATATATATATATATATATATGAAAACACTACGCAACGATTATAGGCGCAAATGAACAATGATTTCGCCTACCCCCATCACCGTCCAAAGTTCATCTTGCGGTCACGATTGTCCAGTAGTGTTTTATTTTTTATTTTTTCTATAAATCGAAATGACCAGAAATTTGTAGCATGTATTCATAAAAAATAGGAGAATCTTTGAAAAATATAAAAAAAATATTTTGCATAAAAAATATTGACCAAATACCCCTGAAATATTTCAAGGGTATTTTGGCTAATTTTATTTTTACGGATAATTTTTTTAATATTTTAATTAAATACGCCTCAGTAAGATGTACATACCCTTCAAATTTTAGGTCATTCCTATTTATAGAAAAAAATAAAAAATAAATTACTACCAGACAATCGTGACCGCGCTATGAAACTTGGATGGCGATGAGGGTAGGTGAAATCACTGTTTATATATAAAGAAAACTCTTCCTAATGCTTATAGGCGAAAATAAATAGTGATTTCGCCTACCCTGATCACCATCCAAGTTTCATCGCGCGGTCACGATTGTCTGGTAGTGTTTTATTTTTCATTTTTTTTCTACAATTCTAAATTACTTTAAATTTGGAGTGTGTGTACATCTTAGTGAGGCACATCTAACAAAAATATGAAAAAAATAATTTGTAAAATATAAATTAACCAAAATACCCTAAAAAATTTACAAGGGTACTTTGATCAATTTATATTTTACAAATTATTTTTTTCATATTTGTATTTGGTGCGTCTCACTAAGATGTACACACGCTCCAAATATCAGATCATTCTGATTAGTAAAACAAAATGAAAATTGAACTACTATCAGACAACTGTGACTGTGCGATGAAGTTTGAATGATGATGAGGATAGACGAAATTACTGTTCATTTTCACCTATAGGTGAAAATGAATAGTTTTTTTGTCCACACAACGAGCCTATTGTGTCCGTTGAAGTTTAATATGAAAAACTCATCACCAAAGACCTATTATATCTGTGGCGGGTAGTACCGCAACAGACATAATAAGTCTATGACAGTGCCAAATCCCCACCATCTAAAAAAATAAATAGTAGTGAGTCTATAGACGAAAATATTGTTCATTTTATCATATATATATATATATATATATATATATATATATATATATATATATATATGAGAATGGATGCCCTCAACTCATGGGCTGACTGCAGCACAGTGTTAGCCAATGGCTCGTCACAACCTTATTTCGTATTTGAATTTTCATTTTTTTTTTCTACAAATCCAAATCTTCTAAAAATTTATTCGTACATTCTATTCATCAAGGCGCACCTAATAAAAATATAAAAAATAATTTAAAAATATAAATTGATCAAAATATCCTCAAAATATTTCGGAGGTATTTTATTTAATTTATATTTTTTAAATATTTTTATTAGATTTTATTATTTTTTAAAAACTGAAGCTCAAAATTTCAAATAATTTAGATTTGTATAAAAAAAAATTCAAATATAAAATAAAATCATAAACATTAAATTGAGTACAAATTTAATCTAAACCGTTGATTGGCACAACAATGTAATTGCTTGCTCGGGGGCTGATAGGATATTTTCTCCATATATATAAAGCTAAGATGAGAGAGAAAATATCCCGTCTTTTACCGATAATATCTCTTTCGCTCTCTCTCAACTTGGTGGTTGCACATTCAAGCACATGATTGTGCCAACACGGAACCCAATCTTTGAGTCTTCTTTTGTCTCAATGCTCAAAATATTCTAATAAAAGGTCATTCAAATTTACTTCTTTTGTTTTTCTCCATAGGTGTATCGCTTGAAGATTTCACAATTGGCCAAAAGATCTGCCTTTCCATTTTCCAGCTTAATAACAAATATATGCCTCGCACGTTTCGGAGTTGCTCATTGTCGCACACGTCTCCATCCAAATTTTGATAGAGGGTCGCTCAAGTTATTAGGCAAGCATTGTCGTATATAGACTTTTCCTTTGTATATTTTGACTGTGAAAAATCTGATGACCGCCCAAAGGCGAAGAACGATAATGACTTCCCTCCCCTATTTTTTGGAGGCCAGACCTATTTAAGAAGTATTTTGAGGAAGTTTTCTGAACAATTACTTCTTTGAACTGAGTCAAGGCTGTCTAAATCATACGAGTTGTTGGATCTGGTCTATCAAAACATCGTTTTATTGTTTTGAATATGAGTAAAGTTTTTTTTTTTAAATTTTAAATTTGGAGGCCAGACCTATTTAAGAAGTATTTTGAGAAAGTTTTGTGAACAATTACTTTTTTGAACTGAGTCAAGGCTGTCTAAATCATATGAGTTGTTGGATCTGGTCTATCAAAACATCGTTTTATTGTTTTGAATATGAGTAAAGTTTTTTTTTTTAAATTTAAGAAGTCGTTTGTATAAGGCGGCTAACTTTACTGGTAGGAATAAGGTTGTGATGTTATGTATTATTTATTTTAATTGAAAAGTGTGGATTTAGTACGTTTTTTTAAGACAATATAAAAGATTTATACTTTTTTAAATATATTGCAAAATATGTATTGTCCAAACAAAATGGATAACATGGATTACTGCAACTTTACTTTTATAAGTAACGTTACAATCTTATATACACGTTTCCTTTAAATTATTTATTGAAATACGAGTTTGGAGTTAACAAAGTTTTTGTAGCCTAACAAAACCCTTTCATCTAACACTAGTTTTCCTTTCATGTCATGGACAATTTGTGATCATTTTACTTTTTCTCTCTTCAAAAAAAGAAAAAAAAGAAAAAATATAGAATATAAATTTATATCAGTTCCATTAAAAAAATATGATTTTTTGAATATCTTTTGAAAAACTTGAAGTTCTTAAAGGACTTTAAAAAATTGATTTTTTTAAAAAATCGTGTTTTAAACCAAGACTTGCAAACTGTGGTTATTACTTGATCCCGTCTGTTAGTTGTCTGCAAGCGGTTCTCTGATCAACTTATTTAATTGATATTGGAGTTGCACCATCGGAAACTCAATCCCCACTCAGTTATTCTCCATTATTTTTCTGTCTTTAGTGAAGATCTGCCGGTGAAGTCTGTCAATATGTTGTTACTCAAGCCTAGCATATCTTGCCTTCCGTTCCCGAGGCTTTGTGATCAGTCTTGGATTCTACCATCCTGTGCTCTGATTCACTGAACATCTTTTAATCTTGTAAATATCACTCTTGAAGATCAGATCTGATATTTCATGTCCTCTTTTTCTCAGTCAATGGTTCGCACCCAACATTGTCTCTCTAGTCGCAACCTTATGAAAGTCCCTAATTGTTTCCAGGGAGAGTTTGAGAGTAAGGGAGGCTCTATGAACAATCCTTTGATGTCTCTGTTTTTCTCATATTCGGTGGTCACACGTGAGGCTTGAAGGTCAGAGATATGAAATTTGAAGAGTCATCCTTAACCAGTTACTTTGTGAAGAATCTCGAACATGTGATAAAAGCTGACGCAGTGATTCTTGCCAAGTATGACATTCTTAAAAGAAAAAGAAAATAAAGAAAGACAAACTTGCAAAAGAATGACTAAAACTCCGCAATGAGAACCTAGTTAAATTTCTGGGCCACAGTGCAATACCTTCATTTCCAAATTGTTTCATGCATTAGAGGATGGTACCATCTTAATTTCAGTTGAGAGTGTGGATACTATCAGACAAGTGGAATTATCCCTTGCAGTTATTAGTGCAGATCCCGTTGAACTGAGGAAACTTATCCCCATAGCTTGATCGACTTTCCAGTTCTACTGCCCAATCACTCTTATCAAAACCTGGTTCCTGGCCCTGTGTCAATGTCTCACCTAAAACTGTTCGTGTGAAGAGGGTATATAATTAGACTGGTATCTCTAATGTTTATGTTGTGTTAAGTTTAGGTCTTTCGAGGCTTTGGTTCAATTCAAAGTGTAGGGTTCTCAAGAACCCCTTAATTTGCGGAATCGGGAATCTCAAATATCGGGATTCCATCCAAGATCATGTACTCAATCGGCTAAATGTAAAGTAGATGAATATAACTATAAATCGAGTGCGAGAAATAAAGCAAACACAAACAAGCACACCACAACAACACAAGATTTACGTGGTTCACTCCGTAGGGCTACATCCACGGCCTTGGCAAGTAGAAATCCACTATCACAATGAAGATTATAATTTTAAGTAACAAAAGATAATACCTATCCCTAAACATCGGTAAAAAACCATCATCGATCTTCCCTTCTAAACCCGCTCTCCAGACTGAGTAACACCGTTGATCAACATCCTCTTTCCCACTACAATACCGCTACCTGAAAGATAACTTTGAGAGCAAGATTTTCTCTCTACCCTCGATCAACATCCTCTTTCCCACCGCAATACCGCTACCGAAAAAATAACCTCGAAAGCAATATAGAAATTTTCTTTCTTTAGAAGTGAAAGTTAACTAACTCAAAACGCATGGGAATACCGCATTTCTTGGAGGCGGTATCTCTCTCTATCTTGGAGATCCATCTCCATATTGGAAATCCATTCCCATAACCCTTAAAAAAAGTGACCCTCAAAGGATGAATATTATGTCTTCCTTCACTTTCTTATAACGATATCACTTTATTATTTATCAAAAAAGTCATTTTTTTATTAATCATAATACCTTAATCTTTAGAAGAAAATATGGGTATGGTAATTTAGCTATCATCAAAACCAACACATAGAGCTACTTTTAGTGTTTTGCATGCTCTAATTATCCAACCTCCATGTGCTCTCTCGCCGAGACTGAGAACTAGGCCGATCTAGGCATGATCAACAAAGGTTCTAAAGCTGAGACCAGCTTTTCGGCCTTCGGATCCCAAGAAACAAATAAACTTTCCACCACGTATTTCTTTACACAACCTCAAGATCTCATCCAAGTGTTATAAACCCATGCTTGAAATGCTATGACATCTGTAAAGGGAGATGAAAATTAAAAAAATAACACTGGTTCGCAAGCGACCCATCTTGCAGAGATAACTTCATCTATGACGATTACCATTGGAGTTTTCGGTCCCTGGACACAGTAAGGGCCTGAAATGACAAAAGACAGAGCATCCTTACGATTATGTTTCTTCAAACTAACAATTATAATGTTTGTTTTTAAGTAATGGCCATTTTTTACATTCATTGACATTAGTTTATTAACTAAGATTGATACCCGATACAAGGCTCCTTGATCAATTACAAACGAAATAGGGGCCCACTGTATACAACGGCATGTCTAATTTCGCCATCTAGTAACTTTTTCCTATAAATGTTGAAAGTGTCGTATTTTAAAATGACTTTAAACCATACTAAACTACACTTCAATAAAGGGAACTAATGGGGGAGTTCTTGTAGTGCTAATAGCGTT